>NW_020210305.1:2666098-2695000 GCF_003070985.1 Temnothorax curvispinosus
ATATATATATATATATGCATAAATGGCCGCGTTTACAATCAATGCTAAGCGAGTGGAAGCGAGATGACATCGGCGCGACGACTCTGTAGCTGCATCGGAAATTGCACACACGGTGTATCGACCCGACGGCACGAAATTTCGAGCGAGCCGGCATGGAGGTTCGTCCTCTTTCGAATTCGGCCGTGGTACCGGCGAGCCCGAAATGACTCCCGATCCGTAATTACCGCCCCCGTTTCGTTTCCATAAATGAGCCCTGCGTACGTCGCGACGCGCGTGCTCGCGTTCACGTGTTATTTAGGGGCCGGGCGTATATCAGAATCCGTTTAAACGCATCCCGTATTTGTTTCGCGATTCGCCCACCAAAACTCGGCCTCGACAGCCCGCGGGGAACGCGTTAATGTAATTGCCGCGTATTTTCAGTAATATTCCTACAGCGGCCGCGCGTTTTCCGATGCGCGCCGGGTCTTCGTTGAAAATCACGGCTTTAATACGGCTGCATTTTGATATTAATTAGCGATAGTACCGCTCGCACGGGCACGCCTTTCAGGGATTAACCACGTGACGAAATTGATTGAAGCGTTACGTATCAGCACGGTCTCGATTGCCGAGCGCGGTCGATATTCTCTCCATATATTCTTGCCGATCGAAAATTCTACGTATATATTTATTGCTGTACTTATTGGCGGTTCTTGAAAGCCTTCTTTTTTTTTTGTACGATGTCACGAAACATCGTTCGCGCGTGCGTTCGCCAGCCTCGAATCGATTTTATAATACGTTCGGTAGTCACTAACGCGTAATGTTATTCAAATCGCATGCAGATTGCTCCGTTATCGGCTACTTTTTCAATTACGACGTGGCGGGCTATAAAATGTAATGCCGACACCAGGAGCGAAACTTTTTCTCCAAGTTATCTGAGCCCGTGCCGAATAGCTATAAACTTTAAGTATAAGATATTGCCGTCGCGCATTTTTATACGGATTCGGGATCGATTCGTCGCGCGAAAAGTCGCGATCGCTAGCGTCGTATTATAGGGTAGTACGGTAGAATCTAGTTCGAATGTCGGGCAATAGTGCGACATGCATCCAATACTGACACTCTTTACTGCGAAATGTTTCACGACCCGGTTACGTGCGTCCCCGATTGCGTTGGACTCTGACCTTTTCACAAATAACTTTATTGCGGGACGAGAAACATTTTCCCGTGTGTTGCACACAGAATTACGCGCGGATAACTTTCCGTGGATACGCGAGGATCGTCCTGAAAGTCTTCGTCCTGTGTTACTATTTTCATTTCCGGCAGAGCGCATCTCTCCTCGTCCCTGGAATACTCTCTCACTTTCACTCCTCCTCTCTCTCTCTCTCTCTCTCTCTTTATTTCTCTCTCTCCTCCTCCCTTCTCTCTTTAAAAGTGGTCCGACATTCATTTCGCGGGATGCAACGACGGCATGCCTCGCTTTTCGCAATCTAATTTTCACCGGCGTTTAATCTTTGTGTACACTCGCCGGCTCGCGTGCAACCCGGCAGCGCGAAAATCTCTCAGGAAAGAGCAGCGAGTGTCGGGCACGTGCAAGCTTTTCCAATATTTTTCGAGCCGAGCTATTACTCCCGCCTTGACAACGTGCCCCTACACCTCTCGCGTGTTTTTCCCTTATCGTTTCAGTCAAAATCACATTCATCGGCCTCTCGTGCGAATTTTTTTTTTTATTTTCTCACCGAAAATGATTTATTCGCGAGGAGAAGATAGCGGGAATGGGAGAATTTCGGATAAATAAATGTCAGCGGCTAAAGTAAATTAACCCTCAAATATTCGACGCATTTTTCGGGCTCTAATTCATTAAATCGTTACATAAAAAATAACGCTAAATTAATCTTCACCACAATTGGGTTCATAAAGATTATATCCCCCGTTATATTTACGATATATATTTCCAGCTAACACAGTCAGATATGATAAATCAATTATTGGAATATAATAGGCTAATAGCGCCTGCGTTAGATACGTTTACGGTTGCGGCCAATGAATGTGTATACATTTACTAGCTTAATTTCGCTCATTCCAAATTAAACAGATATTAACTTGTCATTAATAATTCTAATTATTCGCATATCTAAAAACTCTTTCAAATTGTGTTAAAAGTAATTTCTTGCTTGTGCATAATAGACAAGAACGATTTTATTATATTCCAGAATTTCTCGGTGAGACAACAGTTGGAAAAATCGTCTTGGATTATTATACCGACGCGAGCTAGCTACTTCAGCATCTACAATCGAAAAACGAAGCAAAATGAATGCAGCGTGGCTAAATTACGCAGACAATTAAATGAAACAAATTGCACATTGGCACTGTTATATCCCCCGCGAGGTTTATCTGTATTGCATTTTGAATTGCTGACCAGACGGGGATCGAATCGATAGTATAGTTGCAGTGGGGATGGTCCTCCTTCGCGAACGACCTCTTTCCTATTTTTGTTCTATCCCTCTGTTTCCCCGTTCATCCACTTTTAATGGAATCGGGCAAACGGTCACTTTTAGCGGCGGAAGATCGAAAACTGCTGCAGCCGAGAGATAGACTCGGTATTTGCTATGTTGGAATTTAACTGGCACTCGCTTCTCCGTATACAGCGGAACTTTTGGAGATTCTGATCGCTCGGAAACGACATTCCGCAAATGGTGTCGTAAACCTTCCTCGATTGTGTATAATTTGCATTTCAATAATGTTGTCGATACCGACGCTGCTGTAAATATCTTTTCAAGTAAACGTTGTTATTCTTAGTAAAGTCGAGTATTGAAAAATAACATAGCTCGCCGACTTGTTATTACTGTTCTATTTATATTCATTGAAATTTTATTATAATAGCAATCGCATTATCCACACATATTTCGATAGAGGCACTACACATTTCCGTGATGTGTCTGCGAAAGTTACACTGCGAGTTCAAGAGATAAAATCGCGGCAAATTGTATAAAAAGCATCGCTACACACGCACACGTATCTACGTGCACACATACGCGAAAACGGTAAGTCGTAGCCTTGTTGTACACGCGTGTACATGTACCATGTGTACACAGCGACCGTGGTCGACTAATGGACCTGTTACGAGCAATTCCGGTGGAACGACAATTGCGCCGCGCGGAGGTACAATACGTTCGGATAAGAGTAATTTCGAATGCACAATTCGATCAAAAATTACCTGTGCTTCGTCGGCGGAATAATATTTAGCTTGAATTACGTCCGACCGAAGAGCGCGTGTGTGCGCATACGTGCGTGAAGTGTCCACGACCTGCGTTTGTAGATTAGAGTGGTCATACCTGTCAACTGTAGAATCGTCGAGTCTCTTGTACCATATGCATTTTTTGCAAGTTTAACTTTTCATCGCGAAAACGACGAGCTCGCACTCATTACTCGGCTACATTTTTATTCCTGTTCCTTCCACAAAAAAGATAGTTTTTATCCATCTATAATATAAGGTTATTTTATATTTTATATTTTATACTTTTTCTGTTTTATGATTTTTTCGAGATTAAGTCACCATTAATAAAAGTTAACATAATTTATTTGATTTTGGTATTTCTACCCGTTTGTTTTTTATAATTATACAGAAATTAATTTTTATAAAAACTTTAATTTTATAGAAATAATATAAACATTATTTGAGTGTGCCTATAATATTATATTATCACTTTCTTCGAAAGCAAAATTCTCACTCGAATCAAGAATATTTTAAGAGTACTTCTCTCGCGTATATTGCGCATCAACGTTTACCGCGATAAACTGCTATTATTTTTCGATACATTCTTCTTTTTATACCCGATAAAGTGTGTCATTTGATGATACGATGGACAGACGCCGTTTTAAAAATGCTGCAATAAAATCTCACACGAGCCACGGGATCGCAAACTCTCCCGGAACGATTGCACTTTGGATTAAAAAGTTTTTTACTGCGTGTGATGTACTCCGACGTCGTAAAAGTATGTCTAATGACCCAGAAAAAGGAGACGCCGATGCCGCGCCGTGGCAAGTAGTATAAGTCGAGTTTATCGCGTACCGGGGTACCCCGTAAACGTCGGGTAGATATTTTTCGGTCGTATAAACGATCGTATAAACGTCTCGGCATTAGCTCGACTGCGCCAAGATAAACATTCTTTTAACACCCTCGGCTGGAAAATCACATTTTATTATTATCCATTAGTCCCATTACGAATAGGCGTTTCGGCGTTTGAACCAAGCAAATCAAGATCGATGTTGGCACAACGTTCGACTGTAAAAAGATAAGATAAAAAGCTGTGTACATCTCGATATGTCTCGCCGCCAGCGGTCCACTCTCTCGCAGGTCGCTACACTTTTTATTCAAGCTCTTAACTCGCGGAAATAATACTCATAAACGACGTGTCGATTTTCCCGACGTAGGATCAACACGATCGAAAAGTTCCGAGACCAATTTAGAACGAGCAGTAGTCCCGTTCCAGATAGCGCATCTCTGGATGTCGTCCCTTCTCTACGACGATTCTCTTTTACGTTTCTCTCTCTCTCTCTTTCTCTCTTTCCTCTTTCCTCTCCCTCTCTCTTCTTCTCTTCCTCTTTCTCCGGAGACCGCTCGACATCGCAGCGAAGCGCGGCGTTGGTCTGACAAAGGAGCGCGTCACGTTCATCCATCTTGCACCGGCCGTCTCTTTATTCCCGAGGTTAAAAGCAGCGGAGGCAGTTTGGACTTCCCGCCGCACTAAATCCACTAATTTCGGTCACCGACTTCTGGCCCGGTGCATTCGTGTAGCCACCGCGCGGCACCGCGCCGCGCCGTGCGATCGATGACGGGAGAGATACGCCGTTCTCGCCCGACGAGTATAAATTTCGCGAGCGCAATCAGATCGGACTTTTACGACGTTAATTCGTAGAAGGCTGCAAACGCCCGCTCGGAACCCGATACAATTATCGGGAACGTTATTCTCGGGATCTCGATTCTCTTTCGGGAAGCGTGCGGATACGCTTTCGCTCTAAAACTAAAGTGTCCTGCTTTTCGGCCGCAAGCTCCGGCCATTTTTACATATCGAAACTTTTCCGACTTCCGGACTTAACGCTCGGGTGTGCTGTCCGTCATCTTCTATATTTTAACTAAAATCTACGAAAGCCATTCTAAATGATGAAAAGTAGACTAATGACCCGAATTTGCGAGAAGGAGACTAATTACCCAAGCAGAGTTGATGTAGAAAGAAAATATCTGCGTAACCGAGGACTGCAATTTTCCTTTGCAAATTAACGTTTTCCTACGCTGGCCGAGCGAGCGAGCGAGCGAGCGAGCAAGCGCAACCGTGAACTTTTTACTTAAATTTTAACACGAGAAACGAGAAACGTTAAAACGCGCAATTTTCATGAACGAAGGGTCCAGTTTTATATAATTTTCTGCTACTTTGCGATTCTTTATAAAACGATCACTTGATTTCCAGTGCAAATAGCTGAAATAATCTTTATCTAGGTATAATACAATTTTATTCTACCTTTTAGTACTGTTAATTTGAATTACTATTAATATTTTTATTACACGAAAATTTAATAACTTTTTATTGCATTCGAAATGATAATTTAAAATATGAAACAGACTGCAAGTGTCACAACTATTTAAAATTATTTTTTATCGTCAAGCAAGTTTTATGTAATAAAGGCAATATCATTGTGAAAAACTGTAGATAGAAACTGTACATAAAAACGATATTTAAGACATGTTTTACAAAAATAAACTCCAAATGATAAAAAATAAAATACAATAATTATAAATTAAAAAAATACTCGCAGGCTTTTTGTATTCTCTAATCTATCTTCTATTCTTTAATCGGCGAGGAAAAGAAAACCTTATTTTTGCCATGAAATGGCGTGTTAAAGCAGACGAAGTCTCAAAATGCGCCTCAAATAGCAGCCTGGCCGCATGACCATCACACAGAAATCCTATTGTAAGCCGAGGTCTAATCAGAGAACCCCGCGTGTTCTTTTTGTTCACAGGTCCGCCGACGATCCTGGTGAAGCCACAATCACAGCAGGTGAAGGCAGGCGGAATAGCGAGCTTCTACTGCACTGCGGAAGGAGCACCGCCGCCCCAAATACACTGGCGAAAGAACGGCAAGAGAATCTCACGTAAGTCCGCGCACTTTCGCACATATTCTCCTTCCCTGTCTCCGACCCGGTTTGCGTCTTCGAAATCGTCGCCACCGGTTCGTTGAGAATGCTCGAGGGTGCGCTCTTCGGCCTTCGACCTGCACGCGAAATCTGTATCTTCTCGTTTCACGAGAACCAGAGACGCCGCGGTGAAAACGAATGAAAATTTTATCTAAATTAAAAAGTTCTCCTGACCTGGATTCTTCGCTTTTCATTTTCACGTCTTTCCCGGTACCGTTTCGTCCGCACGCGTTCATCCATTTTGCCGCATTTCTTCCTGTATCGTGCATCTCGCTTTCTCTTAGTCGATTCGAACTATTCTTAGTCTCTGTCCGAGTGATTTTTGCACTCGTACACGACGGAAACCGAACGAGTTGCGTTGGATGTTTTGCGAAATGCATATGCGTCGTATCTGATCTTTTTGTCAGGCTCCGTACGACCAAACAGTTTGCGACAGCTCGACGTACTTCCATAAACCGAATTGCAATGACCAGGATAGTATAACTCCTCGAAAATAGTTGCATATATTGACCTCCGGCTTAATCCATTCGTAATATAATAGCTTTCATCGAATTTGAATTCTGTTCCTGTAATATTCATGAATTTGTGGTTAATTCGTTTGACCTTTAGTAAACTAGGAATATATTTCCATAAATGAGTGTTATTTTAGGAAAACCGAAAACAAGTTTTTGACTTACAATTAGTATTTTTTCTCTGTCAATCAAAACGTCATTTTCTGACAGTATTTCTTGTAGATAACTGCCAATATCGATAGACTGTTAACTGGTAAACATAGATAAATTACTTGAACCAAGTGAGCCACTTGTCGAAAAACTCGGAAATGCCAATTTCAAGATCGAATCTCGAACTTCGTATATTACATTCTCATACGTTCGGAAGAACCAGCAAATCCCGCGAGATGATCCCCGATGACGCGCAATGGTTTCGCATAACATTCGGTCTGATCCGCGGAATGTATGTGCCCGAGCGATCACGGGTCGGTCCATATTCGTCGTCGATTCTCTAATCCGACGAGGAACACCCGACGAGATAATGGCCAGCGACCGCTTGTAACATTCTGGACGCCAATTCGCGGTGAGCGCGGACGGACGGCGCGGACGGGGCCGGGGGGAGACGATAACCGGGGCGGGCCGCCCGCTCTCGAAATTTATACAGACGCGCGATCCAATTCCCATTCAATATTTCTCGGGCCGCGGAATTGGATACGAGAGGACACATATACCTCCCTTTTATTAGATTCCGCAACGGCGCAATTTTCGATCTTATATCGCCCGTTGCCGCCGCGCCGATCATTTTCGCGCGCGCGCACCCCCCTCGATCGTGCCGGTATTTTTCCTCGCCTTTTGTGACGAGGGTTTTCCTTTTTACGGTGCCGACGTCCGCCTCAATCTTCCGTCTTATGTCGACAGAATCCCAGTCCCGGTATGTGGTGCACCAGTATGAAAATGGTGCTTTACTGCGGATCGAACCTGTCAAGCCGGGGCGCGACAATACCAACTACGAGTGCCTAGCTGAGAACGGAGTCGGCGACGCTGTTTCAGCCGAGGCGACGCTCACCGGTTACGAAAGTAAGTGAGATTGCCGTTATTATCATTCATTTGCGCTGATAGGCGAGCGAATCCCCCATTTCTCAGCGAGGAAAATCCCATTTCTCAAAGGAAGATTATTTTTGATACAATCAACGTCTTCCACTTCTTAATTACCATATACTTGAAGACGAAAACAAAAGGAAAGAGATCGTTAATTTGCACGTCTTCAAAACTGATTTATCCTACTTATTTGTCTCGCGCGTTTTCTGATTAAATAATGAATATTATTAGTTCTCGCGAGATTCAAACATGCTTTTTCTGTAATAATTTTACTTCGGGATCTCAGCTACAAATTAAATAATTCTCTGCTATTGTCTTTTATTTCCATTTCAAAAGTTCATTTAAATTTACTCTGCGTCCTTTTCCGATAAAAATCTGCTCTATACGAAAATTATTAAGTGCCCCAATACGCGAGAAATTGCAAAAATTTACAAACTACCGCAGAACATGTTATGGCTTATGATATTTTTATTAATTACGATTAAACGAAATAAAGTATGGAGATAATTGGATCCTTTGCAAGCACGAAGTCATGCGTATAGCGAGAATATTCCGCGAACAAAACGTACCTACGTATACATATGCCAGCAAAAAGAGATATATCACTCAACCTTGTCGCGTAAAATTTTGCTTTTACGACAGCACTGCATGAAAGAAAGAGAAAGGCCCTTATTCTGAAACTGCATGTCCCGGCATAATTTTCGTCGGCAGGCTTGGTGCTCAAAAGGACTACGTTATACGATACGATGGAAAGTTTTAGTTTTATCCTGCCGGTGGTAGTGGTAAACCGAGCACACGGTTTGTGTTTTATAACAAAGTCACTTGCCTTGGGGATAGTTTTCCCGGACGATATCGCGTAATAACTATTAGCGCTATCGGGGACGTCGCTACGTTGTTTAATATTTAAAGGAAGCTTCCGGTACAGCTGCTACCGTTTGGTAATGTTCGAAGCTTTAAGCTTCCTCCTATCTCGCGTGTACTATGGAGTTTGACTGTGACGCGCGCGGATAACGGCTTCTGAACTGTTTACTGATTTAGACCTCACTTAAACGCACTTCGAGTCGACGTGGACGATGATGTATCATTCATTTGTGATTGATCCTTCAATGACACTTCGATTACATCGCTTCTAAATCGCTGCCTTTCCGAAATTAAGATTAAAACTCTAATGTTTTTTAATCGCTTGTTTAAAATGCTGATATTACGAAGTATTTCGAGGCTTTGCTCGAGTTCGGCTGATCACATCGATATAGCGAGCGTGGCAAGGTAAATCTTTCTAAATCTGAAATTAAACAAGAAACTTTGCCCACATTTTGCTCAACTTCTTTCTTCCTCTATTTTCTCAGCTATGCGGTATTTATACGGAAGACCGGTTGGCTTAATGGCGTCCGATTCGACGACCAAGACGGCAAACGACGTAATGAGGGAAGAAAAAACCACCGCGCCGCGAAACCCTACCCGTTCCCGAGGGAGAATCTCTTGAACTTTCGCAAAACGTTTTAATTGGCTTGGCCAACCGTTTAATTTAATTCTAATTTTGTTTCTCGAATATGTTCGCTCGTGATTTCCCTCAACGGAGAAGAAAACAACGCCCGACTGTGTTTTTGTCTTTTCGGTATTCTTTAAGGTTTTCTTCATTCCATCTTGTTTTCGTTCATCGATGATGCCGTACCGACCTATTCAATACGCGCGTCAAGCTTTTTTTTTATCTCGATTGTTGGACATTTCCTGTCAATGCTACTCTCATCCGGTGGCCGGTCCGTTCCTCGTAAATCACGGATATTCTCTGAAACCTCCGCTGCGATTTCAATTTATTTGTTATAAAGTTGATTCCGGCCAGATGAGCCTGTTCCCACGGGCGCAATAATAATGCGCGCGTGCGTGGGCTATCGTGAAATCAGTATACGTCAAATTGAACGTTTTTGCCGTGCCGTTTATTCGTACTCCTATTTTATTTGCGAATCATTAATGCGCGTCGAGAGAGAGAGAGAGAGAGAGAGAGAGAGAGAGAGAGAGAAACAAAGAAAAAAAATAGAACATAGACTTCCTGATAAATGAAAATAATTTCGTCGGCATCACAAAGCAAAATATTGTACATTCCACGTCGACTACGCGCCACATCGTCGTCCCGAGCGTCTGCTCGCGCTCCAAATAATTCAGCGAGCTTTTACTCCGGCTGGCCGGCCGAGATATTTTTTAAGGGCGCACGAAAAAAAGCTTTGATGAAAGACAAAGTTAATTCCGTCTATGTATTCCGGAATTAAAGGCCAAATTGAGGCTTTACGCAGGGAAAGAGGGTAACCGTCAAGAGAGCGCGTTTTGCTAATTGCACGCTAAATCGCGACACATACCGCGAAAGCTGAGCACCTTTTTTGCTCGTGCTTGAGAGCTCACCTGATTAATTGCTGACTGTCGGCGACGCACATGTGTACATTTATGTTTGTATATTTTTTAAAATGTATCCTCGTTTATGTCACTAAATGACTACCGAGGAAAGCGTCGTTTTTTTGCGTAAAAATCGCTTTTGCATTTCGTGTAAAACTTTTAAGAGCGATTATCCGATAGTTCTTTTTTTTCTGCTAAATCTCATAATTACGGAAATTACTCAAAGGGAATAATATTCCTTGATAAGTGATGTTTTCGCGAACCATGTGCTTCGCTATTTACTGCCACGCTGTAAGCTCGTGTCGGCCATATCGACCCCCGACCGTACGTATACCACGCAAACTTCGTTATCCAATCCATTGATACGATAAATACCTGCAAGCTCGCGGTAAAGCCTCATTCGGATAATGCGATTAATTGTTAGCCGAGGCATGTAATGATATAATGACGTAGCAATCGCGCGTGGTTATACGATACGCGCGTGCAGAAAACAAAAACACAAACGATTGGTCAGATAATTGAAATATTGACCGAGCATCTGCAGTTTATTTGTTTTACTTATCGCATTTCCAAAATAAATTCTTTTATAATGATTGGGAGATAACATTACATCGGAAATGATAATTGTGTAGTATTACGTACGTGTTACCTTCGCCAAGATAGTTTATACCAAATCGAGATATCAGTCGTAGAAATATTTTTCCGTTAAATCTGTATAATAATAATGAAATTTTTAATAATTGCATCGCGTCTTCGTACCTATGTCGTGAAACTCGAACACTTGTAAAACCACAATAGAGGCAATAAATGCGAGGTATGATGCGCGAGGAACATCGGATATAATGTAAGGATCAGCGAGCATTACGAGAAACACCGCCATCGCCATTGTAGAATTTTCATGAGAATTTTGTTCCCCTTTTCTTCCATCGCGTAGTACAACCATTCTTTCTTACGGCAAAAATCTGAAAACCATTTCGAGATACGGTTCAGCAAACTGCGTACTGGCTTCTGTTGTTATTATTGCAATTTTATTCCACGAATTTCTGCTACGTATCGTGATTCGAGATATCGCACCACAAGGAATTATTTGTATCCGATCGTAATTATAAATACCTTTAGTAATAAAACTATTTTTGGTAAATCCATAATATAGAAAGTCACGTTAAAAAAACATTGATATTCAAGAAGTATAAATCTGAACCTTAGAGGTAAATATTTTATTTCTTTTTTTATTCGCATCATACTTACATTATATTTCTGTACCTTAGAGGTAGAGAATCGTACCTCCATTATTATGAAATTTGAGAAAACAGGATTTGAAGTTTTAAATAGGAAAATGAATTTTTTTAGATAAAAAACAAAAGTAACTCTCGATTTATTCAGTTTTTAATAAAATAATGTAACTGGCATGATTAATACAGTACATAACTGCCAATAACGCGCAAAAAATACCTGGTTTAAAATTAAGACTATGAAAATTTTCAATATAACTTTTCTTTAATGTTATATGTTGGGAACTAGGCAGAAGAGACATACCCTTTATCATCATGTAATTTAAGGTCTTGATATATCGAAAAATGTACTATTATAACTCTATTTTGACAAAAACTGGACATACGATTCTTTATTTCTAAGGTACAGAAATATAATGCAAGTATGACGCGAATAAAAAATAATAAATCATCACGTTTCTAGTTCTATATAAATTCAAAGAATTTAGCCTTCTCCAAATAGAAGACTCGTACAATATTTTCCTATAAGAAAAACAAAAATAATTTATCGAAGCCGTATTCGTTTTATTGATACAGATCGCTACTGATATTCTAAAAAAGAACTTGGTATGAAGGGAAGCGTCTGAATTCATTGTTTGCGCAAGACCAACAGACGATATCTGAATTCAATGCAACGGTAATTGCACCGCCAACAAGTAACAGGATAAAAATTTGTCGATTTACGTGGAAACGTGATGGCGACACGACAGTTCCTCGTTCCAGGATTCCCCGAAGCGCGGCTGCAGGTTCTTGCGCGTCGCGCAACAAAAACACGCCGTTGAATTATTGGTTGCGTTTCTCTCGACAGGATAATGTCGTTTTCCAGTGATGTGTTCTTGGATCGATGTTTCCCTTCGTACGAACAAAACAACGCACGTCCGAGAGAGCCCCGAAAGTTTCCAGCGGCAAATAAAAGATACTATCCCACGATTCTCGCTCTCCGCGATTTCGCCACGGGGAGAGTCGTGTAATATTAAAGTCGGCCGGGCCTTGTATGTCGTGTCACGTTTTCGTTCCCGGGGCGATTCATCGTGCTCCGTAGCTAAATGCACAAAGTATATTAACCCTCCTGATGACGGAGGGTGCCCCAATTTTCGCGTCCCCCGTAGGAGGATGCGGAATTAAATTTGCACGAGAACTAAGTGGCGTCTTTGGTTCTCGTAGCCGCGCCCGGGCGAACTAGCCACTTCGTTCTGCACGCTCCGCATCGAAACGTCGAAAGTTCGTACGGAATGGCTATCGTCCTATCTCTCCTCGAAACTTGGTCGCGATATAATTCTTTTAGAACGCCCGTCGGCCACCGAACCAACGGAATACAGGCGCGGGGGGGGAGAGGATGATGCCGTTTTAATTGCCACCGTACAATCGGCACCCGATGTAAGAACGCTGGATGGACGGTCGACGGTATTCAAAATGGAAATTGCGTTAAATCCTGCACAGGCGCGAATAACGAATGAACAATGGCTCTATGGGGAAACGCTGTGTTACCTTGTTTCTTCCTCTTTGCCACAGCTCGCAGAGCGGTAATTAAGAGAGCGCTACGGGCGCAAGGATCGATGCGTCGCTATAATAACGGCATTATTTTAATGAGAGCGTTGTAATATTCATTTTAATTTCTTACTTCTGTGAAGCATTCACTTAAATCTTGACAATTATTGCTATAAATATATCTAATCCTGCGAATTAATAGGGATTGTAAAATCTACTGTACCAAATAACGATATGCTTTTAATCTATGGATTTTTCGTTTAATTCAGAATTGATTTTCTTTTCAATCAGAATCGGTAAAGCTTGCCGTTTGTCACAATCTTTCTATTTTCACTCTTAAATATTTTTTTCCCTAAGTTTATTTTTCAATTTATATAAATATAGTTTTACTATTTATTTATCTCTGCGACTTGATTCTAAAAAATCTCGAGGTCGAGCGATCGCAAATAATAAATCCTATATTTTCGATTATTCTTTCTAAATTATTACGAAAAATATTGGTTTCTCGGTATTTTTATTGAATTAATCATAAAATTGTAAAAGAATGCATAAGTAAAAGCTTGCTAAGACACTTTCTGTAACGTTACTTATTTATCAAGTCAAATTGATCTCATTGCAATACATTACCCAACTTTAACCGTAGTCAGAAAGTAGGAGTTAATGATTTTAACTTTTGATTCGATTCGAGTGAACAAGTGCTCGGACGAATGCAAAATGCAGTTTAAGTTTATGCCGATTGTTGTTTTGCCGTCATTTCCGAGTTTCAAAACTACGAAACTTTGCTGCGAGGAACGAAGAACCGAACGATCGTTGGAGCATTGGCTAAATCCGATACTTAATTAACAAGCTGCATTGTGTGATTCCTTTTTCCCTCTGCTCTGACTCGTCCGGTATCTGATCTCACGTCGTCGATGCGATTTGCCATCAGCGACTTTTTCGCTGGTGTGCTCTCGCAAGGCGCGTAAGAAAAATCCCGAAGAAAACAACCGGAGTCTCTCGCCTGTCCCTTCTCCCCCCCCATCCTTTCTCCAACCCTCCGCGAGAATCCGCTCTCCTTTTAGGCGGGGTAGTTCGGACGGAACTTTTGCCAAGTCGGACGTTTTAATTCGAGAAGCGATTGAGCACGAAAAACGAGACTACGAGGAAACTAAAGCCGCCTCGATAGACATCGTAAATAAGCTCCAGGTTTCCGCTCGTCGTATTCGCATTCGCTATACATGGAAATGTCGATTTGAGTGTGCGTGCCAGCACTCGTATTACGAAGTAGTTAAGAAAGCGGGGATTTTATGACCGCGCGGTTAAACCGCTATTTCCAGATTTCCGCCATAAAATCGTTAGTATCCGAGCTAAGTAAGGTTTAATTAATTATAATATCAGCGTCATCTGCGTAGCCGTTCTTATTATACCTGAATGTCATTAACGATTTTCCCCGGATGATTTTTAGCACGATGATTGAATGGAAAGTTATAAATTCAGAACATTAGAAACAAGAGGGCACTCCGATTTCACTATCATAAAGCCAATAAAAAAGATGAGCGTAGAAAAAAAAGTACAATAGAACTGACTATTTATATATTTGAGAATGAAATTATAAGAAATTAGTTAGTCACATTAATTAGATTAATGTGACTAACAAGTACAGAATCGCGGAATGAAGGAACCATTATGTTTTTATACAAATAAAAAAATTTTTTTTCCATTGCGTTGCGTGCAGAATGCGAATATTTTGCAAATGTCATCTTTACAATAAAATATTTAAACTGCGTGAACATAATTTAATAGACCCTTTGTGGTATCGACGATAAAAGGTTTTATTTTATTTTATATCTTTTTATTTATTTTTTGACATGCGCACGTTTTCTGGCGTAGGCACATTTAAATATTAGTTTATATAAAATAAAATCCATTGAACTTAAAAATTGCGAGAGACAATGGAATATATGTATGCACTGTTTTGCGAGCAAACGTGCAACGGATAATCCATTCAATCGTTCCATTCTATAGAATGCAAAAATCAATCCATTGTGTATTGGGGAAAATCGTGCATTTCAAAACCATAAGCCGTTTGTTTATCGCAATGAGCGATCGTTCTCCATTAATCCTACCGCTGTATACAGTAATATGAACTGAATTTAGACATATTTAATTGCCATTGCGCATCATCATAACTATACAAATGCGCGAAAAAGTCTTTTAAAGCAACATAATATCGATATACGAGCACATTGGCAAATTACAAACCAATAATTATACTATAAATATACCTACTACATATAATTTAAATCTCTATATATAAATTGTACAAAATTCTCGCAGCGACACTCACGCTAACTTATGAGATTCGCCGCATGACGATTTGTTTTTGAAAGAGGAGTTGGATGCTTAACGACTTCAAGATAGTCAATCAAATGTGGTGAGCATCGTGCACGAGTCCGGGCGGAAGTATCAGCACGAGCTCGCGTTGGCGGAAGTAGCACACCGGAGCGTGAAGAGCTTGAAGAGACCCGGAGAATTGTCAATCCCTAGATATTGTAACGGCCGATGTGAACCCCGAGTACGAGTGGAGGGCGCGTAGTACGCGCCGAGGGTGGACAATATTTACTCCTGCTTCGAAGAAAAAGAGCGACGGGATTTCTGTTTCGAACACAGGACTCTTTTGTTTCGCGTACACGGAGGGGTTGTTTTCTTTCGCCTTACTCCATTCCGTTTGTTTGTCCCCCGCTTTCGCCACGCAGTCAACCCACACTCCTCCGTCCCCGCCTCTCCCTTCTAACCCGCTCTCCGGTTACATGGAGCTTTTCTCTTGGCGGAATCAACAGTCGTAGAAACTCTCGCAGCGACCCTTACAATCGAACACGGTCTGCTCCGCGAGAGTCGAAAGCGAGAGGACGATTCACAAGGAGCGAGGAATTAGGGGAAACGCATAAACATCCCTCGGTAGAAGACGCGTCTGCAGTTGGCTGCCTCTTCCATTGCAGTAAAATTACAAGCCGGGCGCTCCTTTAAAACGAGCCTCCGGACTTCTATACTATCGATAGAAAATCAACCTTACCTTCTCCGGAAAAACGGTTCGTAAACTAGTGGCAAACGACCTCGCGTTTGCGCGAAAATAGAAATCGAAATTATCCCCTTCCCGGGAAATCCTTTTTATCGAAAGGGAACGAAAATTCGATGGCGGCCCTAATTGCGAAATTACTCGAAAGTTAATGACAAGTCAAGCTGTCGAGCACGTAATTCTTGAACGAAAAAGATAAGAATCGAAAATTTTAAAAAGTTACTTACAAATCGCGCGTGAATACGATGGTACCCAGTTTTTCTCGCAATTTCACACCTTTATTTAAGAAAAGTTTGATTTTTTTTCTCGTCAAAATGATCGATAAGATACGAGACAGCGCTTCAAATATAAAGAATAGCGGTTCGCTATCAAATTTTCAGCGAAAAAGGATTCACTAGAAATTCCTCCAAAAGTCTGTGGCCGATCGTGCGGCAGATATCCGGCGTCCAGTACCCGCGCGAGCAGAAACACCCACCGACTGAAGCCTGATCCGCAATGAAAAAGCGGGGGACAAAAGTTTTGGAACAGTAAGAAGTGCGAGACGTCGCCCGGGCGAATATCTTTCCGGTTTGAGAGAGTTTCGAGCGTGAACGAGAAATCGAGGTAGAACGATAAAGAGAGAGAGCGAGAAGTTTAAGTTAAGAAGGTAACAGTCAACTTAGTTGGAACGTCGGGAGGCAGCTTTGTACTATCTTCCTTCCCCCCTGCTTCTATCTAAACCGTCGTGGCGGTTCGTCCGGAGAATTTAATTCGCCCGAAAAAGCGGCACCTTAATTAGCAATTAATTGGCACATAAATTAGCTGCGAATTTTCACCAGCGGCATACTGGAACGTATATATACATATATATATATCTCTCCCTCTCTTTCTCTCCGTTTATCTATCTCATCCCCTCTCTGTCTCTCGCTAACTCCTTTCGCACATCCCCTTCTGCTCGGTTTTTTCTTCACCGTGCCAGGCCACCAGCCGCGACAGAGATAAGAACGTCAGCAACTATTTCAGCAATCTAACTTTCTCGCGGGTTCCCGGAGAATTTCCTGCACGGTGGCATTCGCCGCCGCCGCCCCCTCACTCTCCACCGTCCGTCGCGAATTGCACTCGTAAGCCTCGGCAATGAAACCTTCCCGCCGACAACGACTCCGAAAGATGGTGACGCTTTTCTACGGCGATAAAACACGCGCGACGGGCTAAATCGACGGGCAAAGCCTCGGTAGAATCAGATCTTCGGCGTCCTCCATCGTGCCAGGACAACCTGTAGCTTCGCGTCGACGAGAATTCGCGAAATCCGTTTGTATTGCGTAGCGCAAATCGTGCGCTTTGATGTCTTTCCGGGTCGAATGTTTGCAGTAACGTTCATCGAAACGAACGAAAACAGACAGCTTTATGAGAAACGTTTGGTGAAAGCCTTTGTAAAAAGAAACAAACTTTATGAAAAAAGAGATAGCGAGATGCGTTTGTGTAAGAAGAGGAGAATAAATGCCGAGGATGGTATTTCGCGATACAAAGTGCGCTATTTCCCCGTTCGCGTTTTGCAAACAAGTCTAAAAAAAAAAAGTTTCCGAAAAGGCGCGGATAGAGATATAATTCGGCGCGCGAACGTCGCGACAGATATCGAAATGAATTATGGCGATAATGGAGAACGACAGTGGAAAGAAGAAATGCCGACTATCGAACGCGAAAGCCAAACAAATTGATTCTTTTCAGACTTATCGGAGAATAATGTGGCAATATGACAATAGCTCTGTTTGGTCCTTTCGAGCAGGCGTGAAGATGGTAACGATAGAAAAAGATCCCGGAGTGAACATGAGATGTGAAAGACGAGAAAGGGCGGAAAAACGCGAGCTTTATTCGCCTCTCTGTTCGCGATTCAAGGAGTTCAGGTTTTAAAACAGTCCGACCTGTTTGGAATCGCCGTCGCGTTGCTACATACGCGTTCCTTTATGGAAACCAATGATATTCGATCCGCGACTTTCTGTGCTGAATGTACAGACTCTTTCTCTCTCTTTCTTTTTCAGCTCTTTCCCGTCCCCGATTGTCCGAGACGAAAAACCATTATTCGCAACCGCGGAGTGGTTTTATGATTTTGTACTCCATTTCAATCGATTCGTGAATCGTACCAATTTTCGTGGCACGCCGTGACCGCCGTTCCTTTATACATGTACGAAATGCCTCAGGACTGCTCGATATCCTTGTAGCTAACCTATTATATTTCTAACGTAGACAAATCTGTTCATCATTCATTTATTTCTTTCATTTCTTTTTTAAATATTCGTGAGCAATGCCATGATAAATTAAAAATGTTTTTAAAATAGGGTATAGTTAATTGAAGAATGAACTTTTGTTATCCATTTGCAGAATTATGAAATGTAATTTGACATAAAAATATGTCATTTAATATATAAAATATTAAGATAGATTTTTATGTGATATTGTAATAACACGGTAGAACCAAATCCTGTTAAAATAAATCTTGTTTTTTTAGTTTTATTTGTAGTCGAGAGAATATCATATAGTACCGAGACACCCCATATGTATGTGTGTGTACATATATGTTCTATTGCGGTCTTTGCTTACTGCTTCTCTACTCTCCGTAACGAATTTGTCGACTTCCTTTACAAGATTCTGCTTTTTCGATCCGGACGTTTTCGCACAAAGGTAGAAGGAATTGTCTCGTCACGGAAATTCTCTTGCAAAGAGTATACAATGTTGGTCACTAGCAAATGCGGTAAAACAGTTGCGAGAGCAACACTAAGACGATCGACTAGGAATAAGCAGTTTTTAATTGAGAGGCTACAAAAGCAAGTCAAATACAACATGAATTATGGATCTTTTTTTTTTTATATTTGACCTATTGCTACCACTACCAAAGTTACCGAGTTGGATATTTTTTTGTATCGCGGGAGCATCTCCTACGATCCGTAGGGTGCGTGGATTCGAGGAGTGCCTTAATTGGAGATTCTCTGCCCCGTAATTGCGACTTCTCGTTCTATAATGAATTATTGAGTGGATTGCACTCTGGCGCAGGCGAGTTGTTTGAAGTTTCACTTCTAATATCTTATTTATCTCTTTTTAGTTAATGCATCCGGTACTCTCAGGGACCGGCAACGTTTACCGTTCGTTCGCAATCATTGCTCTCGATAACTTGATTTCTCGCATCGAATGTTACATCGCCAAAAGTTATTAAAAGTTTGAATTTTTCTTTGCGACGGAGTTAGATTTGCTTCTGCTCGATTTTTAGCAAAACGCAGTGGAACCAATAAATATTTTATGTTCGTTATTCGGCACAAAATTTATTGAGACGGAAGTATGGAAGCTTAATTACACCGAAGCAGATAACACATGCGCGAAAATCATCAGCGTAAAAAAATTTAGACGGAAGTTGTTCCGTTTATTCTTCGCTCGGAAAGTCTTTTAACGCAAGCTTAAGCCGCCGAGAGTCTAAGATTAAAGTGCCTGCGAGTCCATGCAGCCAGCTCGGAGTCCTCCTTGGGGCAATTCTAATGACCAACTTTACTTCCCTCCACGTTGCTTTTTATTTTCTCGCATTTCTCCCATTTACTTCCAAGCTGAAACGCGCGAAAGAAGGCCTCGCGATGCGAAGTAACGAAAAAGTAATCATCATTTGCCACCGCACGCAAATCGTGAAATGCGAAAATAACGAGCATAAATTTCTGCAATGGATTCGTTAAGGCGAAAGCATCCGATGTTTCGAAAAAAAAAAAGCAAAATTAAAAGTAGAACAAGAAATATCCTCGGAACATGATTTGAAATGTTAAAGGCTCGAAATGATTTCTTTAAAATTTTGATTTGAGTATTCGCAAAAACGAATGTACGAATCTTGCGTTACAGCAGAAATTGTGGCAAGTATATAATCGTCTCTTATCTCTCGTAGAAGTTCCGATCGTTCGGTGAGAAAACATCTCTCACGAAACGCGAGGTACGTTGCGGTTAATGCACTCGATAAGTCTCGTTTCCCCGCGATCTGCCGCATTATGCGAGGCTAGAGAGGAGATCGCCGCGGCAGGAAGTTTGTCTCGCAGAAAGGCTATTCGTCTCCTTTACTTCCGCCGGGAGACACGCACGTATCTCTCGTCGTTCTAATCTCTCCTGGAGAGGAGACTGACGGGGCTCGCTTGTCCTGAAGGAAATACCGAGACAAAAGCGACTGCTTTTCCCATCTCCCTCTCTCTCCTTTCTCTGTTCCTCCCATTTTCTATTATCCATTTGCTGCCATCCTATACGCATGTTCGACTTTAAGAGACTGAAATAAATATGAATTTTACTCGACAAAAGCTAGAGGCACCGAGGCGCTCAGACCGATTCGAACGTGAAGAGGGAAAGAGGGAGAAGGGAGAGAAAGAAAGAGAGAAGGAAAGAGCAAGGGTAGTAGAGTAGAGCATCCTACGTACGTAGAAGGCGCTTCCAATCGACCGGAAAATCCGATTTTCTCGGGAATTAAGCCCGTAAGGGCGGATAAGAAAGAAGAACGAACGGACTAAACGGAAACTGAGGCGGCGGGTCACTTCCAGAAACTTGAACCGCGCAATATGTACTGGCATAAGAGATGGCCGCTTGTGCGTAGCGAGAGATTCTATCGAAGAA
The DNA here is from genome assembly GCF_003070985.1 of Temnothorax curvispinosus. Lineage (NCBI taxonomy): Eukaryota > Metazoa > Arthropoda > Insecta > Hymenoptera > Formicidae > Temnothorax > Temnothorax curvispinosus. The sequence goes on from NW_020210305.1 coordinate 2,686,654, forward strand.
ACGTCCGAACGTTTTCTTTTTTAACATATGGAAAGGAAAATAAAATATGAGGTGCAATAGAAAAAGCTGAGGCGAAGTGGAATTTTCAACTTCTGCGAAAAAGTTTTTGAAAATTAGTCTGTATCCGTGTCAAAAGCAGATAAAATTATGAGTGGAAACAGCATATTGTCTATTTTTACAAGATTAAGATATATATATATATTTTTTAACATGATGTTTCTAAAATCATCTGATGCATTTGCGACAATGCGACGATACATCAAAGCCGTCTACGATTATGCGGAATAATTCACGGAATTACGCGTTGAATATGCATTGTGATATGCGATGATGTCAACTCAAAAACGACAGAATTGCGTAGGATTCGCGTATATTTCGATGGACAAAGTTCGATCGCTCTTTGGACCGCCATTTGCGCTTGATTATTACTATTACGGCTGTTATTATTATTATTATCATCGTCATTATCATCATTATTCTACATTAGCCCGACATGTTGCTATTCTACGCGCGCGGCAAAAATGTCGACAAAACAGACGAACAAATAATATGTTGAATTATTGAATCGCTTATAAAAGTCATATCAAAATTTCATCGCGCATTGTTTCGACGGAAAACAAAATGCGCGGAATACATTGTGCGGACCGGTATAATCGATAATTAATATTTTGAACGAGTTATTTACTCGGCCGCTGACATTATTTGCCGCACGATATAAATCAATCATAAGCCATACATGCGTTACATTTTGATTTTATATGAATTGCATTCTCCGAGCAGTGGTTTAACCAAAGTCGATTAAAGAAACGTAACGATTTCGCGGATGCGTTGAGCAATGTAAAAGAACATCGAGTGGCGAAAAGTATTCACGAACAAGGCGACTCTCGGTTAGGAAGAAAACGCGCGTAACAGTCGAGCAAAAACGAAAGAAAGGCTAAGCTTAAGGCTTTTAAAGAATCGCCGGAGATGAAGCGACAAGAAGGAGTACCGAAATTCGAGTACCTGATTACTAATCCGGTGGGCGTTCGTCTCGTGGTGCAAACGTCAATTCGATTTAGTTTGTAAATTGAATTATGCCGTCCGAAAAAAGCGGATTCTAATTTTTTTCAAGAGAAGGAGACGCTCTCTTCGTCGCGAACCATCTCCGCCCTTGGAACGACTTCCCGTACTTTTCTACCCTTCACGTTCCCTTTTATGTCGTATCGGCTTCGCGCGACCCTACGGAAGTACCTATCAGACAATTTCTTTCGCGCTTTTGCTTGCTTTCGGCATCCTGTTTCTCCGGCTAGAAGGTTGAAATTGTTTTTTTCTGTTATGTACAATTATGAGGGTCGGCATCTGCTTCTTTTTCTCTTTCTTTGTCATAAAAATTGCTACACACGGAGGCGGCATGAAAGCGGTTATACAGACATCGTTAAGACAACAATGTCCTCTTATGAAGAAATAAAAAAACTTGATATTTATGAGCCACAAAATAACGCGTGCGAAAACGATTCGTAATTTGCCCCGAATATGCGTGAAAATGTTCGAAATAATGACAGATACATAGCAGCATATAATTTCAGCGAGAATAATACGGCGGGAACAATTTTATCGCAAACGCGCGGCCTTTCACAATGCACATGATTTTCGCGTAAAAATCATCGCGATAAACGACAAGAAATGACATCGCTTTGAAGTCGAAATTGCGGTCTAATTGTCATTTTAACGATCGCAGCCGCGATTATACACGACGATGCGATTTTTGCGTTAACTATCGCGGCAATGCATTAATCATTTTTCTCTATGGTATAACGGAATTTCATAAAAACCGTCATGCTATTATACGCGTAGATGAGAAACTAATTTAGAGCGTTTTGTTTAAAACAAGCTAATTCACTTTTACACCGTATGAAAATGTTTTAACCACTGTCGTTCTTCATTTATTAAAAAGCTACCCTCTCGAGTTTCCGAAGGCACGCGCCGCACGTATACCACACACAACGCTCATTCGCTTGTATATACTAAATTCAACTGGGCCGCCAATATTTATCTCGCTCGCGACATACGTTGCATTAGGCGAACGGGAAGTTTCCCCAAATGGAAACTGTCGTGTCCGTCATCATTGTTCTTATTCCCTTAGCGAAGCCAGACGAACCTTTTCTCTTTCCCCTGAGACTCGTGGAAGGGTATGAAATTGTCTGTCTGACTCCTAGTCACGAAGACCGAGGCGTAAGAAGGACGAAAGGGGACGCGAGCCGGAAAACTCGGGAGCGCGCTCGCTGAAGTACCGGACTTTCCATCTTATTCCCAGAGTTTCCCTTTGGTTCTTTCTCTCTTTCTCTCGGAGATCTTAACGGCGCGAAGGAAACCGATTCGCTGACCCTCCGCGGAATTGATAGCGGGAATCCTAATTGCGCGCACGTAGATGTGGATCGTCACGGACCATCGACTGAGAAACGAAGAGCGGGTGGACGCAACCCCGGAAGAGTCTCCCGCGGATAAAATGGTACCGCGGAAAACGTCCGCTATTTAAATCAAAGGTAGAGCGCGCGACGCCGGAAATGCCGGCACAGCCGGCGGGCATTGTCCGGTAATGAGGGCAATCAGTCGGCGAAATGATATCTCATCATATTTTCATTAGAATAATGGTCGAACTAGCTAGAGAGAGAGAGACAGGGTGCAACCGCGGAAATAGAAAACAGAGAAAGAGCAATGATAGAAAGAGAGAAAGGGGAGCGAACCAAGTCGGAAAAGGAACGAGAGAGATTTTTCGTAAGCAAAAAAAAGGCGTTGGTCGCAAAAAAGAACGTTGAAAAATTCGCTGCGAGCACTCCGGCGTCTAGAATCCATATTGAGGATATTCGGAGAACGCCGGCCGTCCTTATTTGTGAGTTCTGATAAGTTGGCCTTCGAACTGTCGACGCTGGACTCGAGTGCCTCGTTACCGATGTTCAGCCCTCGCGGAATATCTCGTGGAGGATGGTGAAAGAGGGAGAGAGGAGAAGCCCTGGCTTTAATTTCACGCTGTAACGACGTCCGACTTTGCGAAACTCGATAATCGGACGACTTTGCCCGGTAGTCCGCGAACGAAGACAGAAAACCACTCTAGGGAGTTTCTCTTTCGGTATGAGGCACAACGTCCCTTCCCTCCGCCAAGTAGAGTTTTCCGTTGCTGCTGAATGAGTGGGGATTTATATTTAGCATACGAGAGCCTTCGTTCTAACGTTGTATAGCCGGATTCTCTACGTTCTTCCGGACTATTGCGCTACAAATGGTTTGTAAAAATTTTCGAGATAAACTACACGCATGGATAATACAATTGTTACGAAATTAATATAGAATTTTCGAAAGTAATCTTGTCTATATTGAAATTCTGATAAGTACTCTGGGAATTTTGCAATGTTCGCATTATCGCAACACAATGTTATATTGTTGACTAATACGGATTATTAATGCTATAATTCTCTATTCTCTATTTATATCATATTATTTTTATATCGTATTGTACCGTTATAGTTTTCGGTCTCTATTTATATCACAAATTTAATATTCTTTAATATACAAAATTTCATTCTCTTCTTCAATATGTAAAGATTACATTTCATATTAAATACACACGTGTATTCCACAGTGCGAAATGCGCGATATAAACGCGGCCTTTAATATGTATATGCAGCATTGCAATAGAGAGCATAAATTCCAGAATATTCCTGAAATATTCCCCAATCAATTACGGCGGATCGTGTTCACATCAGCTCGCATGATATTGCATCTTGCGGATGGTTGCACGCGGTCGAATTTAGATTTATACTCGTCCAGATTTATAAACATTCAATGCATTCATGCGCGACCCCTTTTTGCGTCACGCGGCAAATGCACTTCCATATCGCGTCCTCCATTTTCGCTGCAATGAATCCACAGGATACTTCACGTCTTTGGGGATTGGCTACTTCCAACGCTTTTTGAATCGCGTGCGGCCACGATGAGCTTTCGCGTTTTTGGCCTAAACTGGATTCCACGTACTCTCATAAACATGGAGGACGAGCGCTCTTCTCGAATTTCCATCCTCGTCGATATATATATAGGGATAGCGCTGCGGCGCGTTCAGCCGATGGGGGTCAAGGGGGTCGAAGATTTAAGGGTGCGGTCCCCGGCACCGAGTGGCCGCACGAATAAGTTGCGGTCTGAAGGATGGGCTCCATCTCTCCTCGCTGGTAGATAGGATCGACGGGGGGTCCGATGCCCGGCTACTTAATATGACCGATAGGAGTCTCGGTAAGCCATCAAAGTGTACCGTCCGCGCCGAAGCTATCCCACGTCCGGGAGATGCTGGGTCAGCCATATTAGTTATCGTCAGGAACCGAACGGTGTCCTCCCCTCACGGGCGTTTCCATCACCGGCTGTGTCTCCGCCGCCGTCCGGAATATGCAACGTCGATGGAAAACGCCGGGAAACGTCGAGCGACGCTTTTACCGTCCTCAAATTACCGAGTCTGAAACGGGACTCGGAACATTTTGAAAATTTTACAAGCTCCAGCTCTAGCTCGTCGCGCTTTCGCCGCCATGGAGCTGCCATAAACGGTGGGTTTGAAGTAACGCGATGAGAGAACGTGAAAGATGAAGAGACGGGGAGGGGGTGTCGGTTGAAATCATACGTATTCTAAAGCAGTTTATTCACCGTATATAAATTTCGCGAAAGACGGCAGCGTTTGACCGGTGCCAAGGAAAATCCGTGAAATTCTTACAGCGTTTATGCGCCGCCGCCGCACCGGCGTTCTTCATGTTTATATGCATCAAGGCGGGGTGGACCGTTCGTGGCGAGAAGAGTAATAAATAGCCCGTTGCTCGGCGACGGTGTTCCCGGCCACCGACGGAAATCCACGTCCCAATAGCCGCTGAATACGTTCCTGAATTTGTACCGTGTCCCGCGCGGCTGCCACGAGTTTTATTTACGCGGCTGTTTACGAGGACGAAATGTGACGGCAAGTACGTACGTACATACGTACATACGTACGTACGTACGTACGTACGTGCATGTCGATCGACTTTGCGTTTTCTCGAGGCTACATTCATTGGATTTCCGCTCGTCTCGTTATTCCCAACTTCGAGACATTTCCAAATAGTCGATCAAACTTTCATCGCGATTACCATCGCGTTTTTATTCGCTCTTTTCGTAACACTGAAGTATCCAACAATATTGACGGTTATTTAGAAAAATAGTTTTCTATTCTATGTAGAGAAAAGAAAGCAGGTGAAACTCCTGTCTTTTTTTCTCACATTTGCCCTCTCGTTTACACACATCTTGTTGACCTAAACTAAATTGTTATTTTGAAATATGAAATAAAATCTATTTATATAAAGAAAATTATCAAAATATGGACTTAATGTTCGATGAAATACGTAACAGTCGAGATATAATCGGCTCGACCGTTTTAAGTCAGACTTTAGAGATTTCGCAAAATTCCAACCCCGAGAGCAGAGAAGCCGCGTCAAACTTTATATGCTTTTAAAGGCGGCTTTTTACGCAAGCCGTTTTTCGAAGTGGCACGGATGCATTCGTTAGCGACCGCTGCGCATGCAACGAGACCGTCGGCCTCAGCCTGCCGTAAAATCGATATAAAGGGTATTGCCACGCCGAAATGCAACTCGTTCCAGGCAAACATGTGCCCGGCCGCAGAAGAGCTCGTAAGAATCGGCCGAAGAACCGTTGAAATCCTAAAGGAGAGACCGTCGTTACCGCAGATAGAAAAAGACGATGAAATCGGCTTTGAATAATGAGAAAAATAATTCTGAAGATTCTATCTTTTTATCTGAAATTCCGTTCCATCTTTTATCCTCACTTGCTCTCCCTCGCCACTCTCTCTTTCTCGTTTTATTGTTTATTTTCCTCGCTATTGCTCTCTTTTTCTAATCCACTAGCTTTTCCGAAAAGCCCCCGACAGAGAAGCGTCGGATTCTCTACTGATATTATTAAATCTTATGCGCACATATATACATGAATGCTTGACCGTATTATATTTGTTATAACGCGCGCGATGTGAGCCAACAGCAATAACCCATAGAAAAGCACCGGATACCCCGATGCGTGAGCGTTTAATATTGCCGGTCTCGTCTTGCACTTGAAATTCCATGGAGGACTACTTCTCGAGTACGTAGATTAAATCGAGCAACCCGTTCGCCAGATCGAGCTCTCGTTTCCATTCGTCCATCCGTTCGTCTGAGAGAAAATTCCCGCGAGCCCGATCCGCCGCATGACGAACTCGGTGCCTGAGGGCTCTCTCGTGAGGATGGGAGGGAGTTGGGGAAGGGGGGCGGACGTGGCGGTCTGATGAAGATGGCAGATAATCATATTCGATTAGAATCATCCCCGTGGCCGGATCCTTTGTCCCAGGCGAATCTTCGAGTTGAAACTGGCGGGGGTGGAGGGGTCGCAGGATGGTAGAAGGGATCGCAAATGCTGGAGGATATAGGCTCAACGTTCGAGCATCCTTCATCTGAGGTACTTCATCTTCACTTTCTTTCATCCCTCTATTTTTTCCCCATCTCTTCATTCTCTCTTCTTCCTTTCGCATATCTACACCTATTGTCATTCTCTCTCTCTCTCTCTCTCCTCCTTCCCTCCTTTTCTCTTTCCCTCTGGTCCATATATTTATACGCTCTCTCTGTTCTCCACTCTCCACTCTCGAGGGTTTTCCCTAACTCAATCCGTAATCTAAATCACGATTTCACCATTACCACACTGTGTTCGTTACTCCCAAGTCAAGCTCCACGATCGTGGGCGTGCAGTCACTATAAATTGCTTAATTATAATCCAAGAGGATCTGCGCATAGTACGTGTTGAGAGCGTGAAGCATCCGAAACGATCGTTGTGGAAAAAGCCGGAAAATGCGACTTCGCATGATTGGGTCTTGTCACTTTAATTGACGAAGTCTGTGATCTCTAATTGACTGAATCCATTCTTCTTGGTAACCGTTTTCGAGCGACAGACGATTGAGAGAATCTTATTTTTATCAATGGTTAAGGATGAAACAGAAAATCTCTGTCGAATAATGGCCGATTACCTGTGTTAAGATCTTCACATTGTAAATTTTAAAAATAAATTATTAACGTACACATGCATATAATTAAAAATTTGTTTCTGACTTCAATTTTTACAATCTGAAAGGACAATATTTATAATTATAAATAATTTAAATATGATTTCTATGCGTACTAATAGTGATCATTGTAAAATTCAAAATTTTGTTTGAAATAAATCCGCGTCAAGGTATAACTTTTATTAAATCATATACGTATAGAAACGCGCGTCTCATCACTTCCGCTTACAAGTGCAAGTCTGTTACAAGTCTCGCGAAGGTCCAGAGGGCATCCTTCGTTAGTCCCACTTTAGGAAGCGAAGCCGTGGAAAGGGGCAGCGAGATGGACGCGCGGAAGCGATGGTATGTGGAAAAGTAAGCAACGCTCGCTCGCGCCATATGGGAAAACACAGAAGCTAGTTGAATGGGCATTCAAGCAAGTGGCGGCCGACTCTCGCAGTGCAGCGGCAGCACGCGCCTTGAATGCTACACGACCAGTAGCACAATGGCTGAAGCCGCAGCTTCCTACAATACCGTTGGAAACGGCCGCGCGATAAATTCCTACAACTTTTATCGAATAGGAGGAGGGCTAACAGGCCGAGGGGGATATTGTGAAAGTTCTATCCCGCGGTTACGGCTGACTGGCCTTTGGAATTCATGCTCTCCACTTCGCCCCTATACCGCGCGGAACCTTTACCGTCTGCGAAACTGCCTCCTCTTGGGCCCCCTATATGTGCTCCTCTCAGCTTCGTTCATTCACCCGGTGTGTGACACTCATAACCTGTGACATGAGTTTTTCCCTAAATACATGTGTGTTAGTTCACGCGTTTCTCATTCGTGAGTTAAATTTCTCAAATCGTCGGATAAACCCGCGAAGTTTTTTATTTATTTGGAAGATAAAGTAGTGAATGTGTTATTTTTTGTATTTTATCTTTAAAAGTATAATTTATTGTTAAATATTATATTTTTTGTATCCTCAGAAACTTCCTAGTAGATTTTCTTTTTTTTATGATCTTCGTTATTGAATTAAGATTGTCAGTACTCTAAAATTGAAGCATCGCCAATCGATGCACGAAATATCCAATACAGATTGCCGGCTATCCTGACAGATGCGACAAACGATGGGGCGGTTAGGAAGACGGAGAGAAAAATCGTTACCGTCGGGGCATGAAAATCAATTGCGTGATCAAGTCCACTTATTTCCTCGGCAAGGAAACTTGCCGCGCATTCTTCTCTTCCATCCGGGAATCCCGCAATCAAGAGGTTCCTGCAGATCGAGAGTGTGCGTGC
>NW_020210305.1:2695100-2797887 GCF_003070985.1 Temnothorax curvispinosus
AGAGAGAGAGAGAGAGAGAGAGAGAGAGAGACAGAGAGAGAGAGAGAGAGAGAGTAAGAATGAGTGAGTGATTGAGTGGAAGAGAGACGCCAATCGATAAATAGCGGGAGATCGCTCGAGACGGCGAGACATCCAAATAAGCATCCACGTGCTGGAAGTAACGGGAAGCGGAAGTATCCCCGGAAAACCATTTGTAGCCCGCATCCTTGACTCGCGTCCGAAGATGCGGGTAGTTCTCCGGCAATTATACTAATGGAAATCGGGATGTAAGCGACTGATGGAAGGAAGGAGGGAAGAGAGTATTCTTTGACTGTGGAGTTGACCGAAACGGAAATAGAAGAAGGCGAGGAAGAAGTACGTTAGCGAAGAAGGCGGAAGAGTTGGCGAAACGAGTCGGGCTGATGTATGTGTGTATGTGTGTGTTTGGGTGTGTATGTGTGCGTGTTGGGTAAAAAGTGAGCAACATTTGAGGAGGAAACCTGCTGGATACCGAAAAGCGAGCGATGAGGGTAAGAGACGAAGGAACTGAAAGCTGGGAAAGCTCGAAAGGGTTGTATACTCGCTCGGTATGCTTGGCCGCACTAGTCGTTTCGCTGCCAAAATAAGAGGGGCATTAATGAATGAGCCTGACTGAAACATGGGCAAGGATAAAGGTCGAAGGGTCCGCGTACGCGAGAGAAAGGAGAACGTAAGATAAGGGGAAACGAGTTTTCAAAGAAATGCTAAGTGGGCCGACGTTAAGCTACCGAAAAAAATAGCCAAAACGCGTTTCCAGAGCGAAAAATGTACTTGCCGTCTCTTTAATCTCTGTCAAACAATAACGAAGCGAGTTCGAGCGGAATGTTAAGCAACTAAATATTTCAAAATTTGACTCTGTGCAGAAACGCGATGATAAAAAATGGACGATGTCATACAGGTTTCAAGTCCGGATATATACAGTATTCTAGATTTAGTTATCAAGTTTTTTGTTGGTCTGAATAACTAAAAATAAAATAAGATCGTTATCTATAAAAGACGCAATTTAAATTTGAAAATATGTAACACATAATCCTTTTTTGTAATTCAAGGTTTTTAATGGAGTATCGAAATCAATACTTAATAAAATATATCAAGCTAAATGTTTAAAAGTATTATGAAAAAAATAGCTTTTAGTGAAATTTTTACCAAAGAGAAATCGATTCCAGACTAATCATGGACAGCTGTATATTTAATTTCCAAACTGGAGCACGGAGTGTTACTATCGGTAAAAGTGGCGACGACCATTCGGAATCAAAATGGTATTGCACCGGAAATAGCGCAGCTCGCAGCGCGTCGAGAGATACCCAGTCGATGGAGTAAATCGAGTGTGACGTTTAACGACAGGTTAAACCATTAGACGAGGTTACGATCGATCGGATAATACGAGACGTCTGCGAATTTGATCGGCTGTATCCGTGCCAAATTTCTGTAATCGGCGCAAATGATTACACTGCGCTTTATACGATACTCGAGGCCAAACCCTCTCTCATTGTTGCGCCCATAACGTCCCGATACGCCGCAATTGGAGTAAATATTTGAGCACTAATTGAACTATTCGGACCGCATATACCCCGTAGTTTCCCGGCTAAACAGTTACACTCGATTGTGGTAAATCATAATGGAAATGTTACCGCGCAGGGCCGTATTGCGTTTTCCTGCCACTTGCATCGTTCGGCAAAATATTTATGCGATAAATTATATAAACGGACCGGCGCCCGTAATGTCGCTCTTCCTCCTTCATTAATTATTATTATATCGGTAGAGTGTCACTCGCGCGACATTACTTCTTGCGCGCAACGAAATGGTCCCCCGTTAAGCATTTACGTACTTCAATTTGTCGATCTACGACGGCTATAATCAGATATTCGTTAATGACACCCTTAAATAAGTCAATATCAAAAAGCGATGTTTTATCTGAACCATCTGAACCAATATTTCGTTCCGATGCCATTGATATTCATGCTAATTAATATTTAGACTTAAGCCGCGACAATAGCGCGTTATGTCATAAATCCGTTATTCTTTCTATATATAACATGTGTAATTTCGTCTAACAATAAGAGTAAAATTTGTCTGATTATCATATCTGATTATCATTTCCGAACGTACAATCATTTCAATATTTGAAACGTTTCCTCTGACCTAAATGACAAAACGCACATTATACTTAATAATACGCACGCATTAAATATGATAGTTAGATCTGTATGCGCGGGAAATAATATTTGACCATCATTCAGAGGTCATAACCAACGTCTCCACCGTCGCTGCCGTTCAGTTTAAATAGAGATGGAGCACGCTTCCGGCACGCTCGAATCAACCTCTATACGAGGTAACGCACACCGATCCCGTGTAAATCCTTCACGCGTGTATGCATATGCGCTAATGAGCCGGAACACTTAGCCGGTGCAGCTTCGACGTTGGCCCCCACGTGTTTGCGCGTTAGCTCCGGTCCACGGGGATATTCCACACCAGAGACCTGCCGCAGTCCCTGTACACCTCGATCGGGCGTGTAAACTCTCTGCGCAATAATGACCGACTGGCCCACTGGTGTACAGACCTTTAAACTTGGAGTACCTATCTAGATGAACGAGTAGGCTCGTATTTATCGGAAGATAAATATATACCGGATATCAGCGACTATTTCCTCTATACAAGCTCTAACGTATTAATTTTTTATTGCGTCGGTGAACTATACCACAAATAGCTTTCCATGAATTAATCTGCAAAGTATGTATATGGATGTATGTTTTTGTAGAAGCTTTCGCGCGAACCGTCGACGCAAAACAAAGAGCGTGCAGCGATATATGGGATACGCGTATCTAGTCTTACTTTGCTTTGTTGCACAGAAAACTAAATTGTTGTCGAGATCGTCATTATTTTCAACTAGAGAGAGAGAGAAAAGTTTTGTAGTCTAAAACACGGCAGATATTTGTCTTCTGTTGCAGAGTTAGCTTAATGCAAGTTTATAAACCGACATGTATAATGGAGAGTATATGTATGACCTGAAGAATGTCAATAATTTTTACTGTTACTCTGGAAACTTGTCTTACCGCTTCTGATCGTCTTATCTTTGCTTTAATTGCTGCTTTATTTATAAATATATGAAATTTCTTGTGTTAATATTGCTTGATACACATTATTATCTTCTTTTTGTGTTTGCGATATAAAGAAACAAAGATCTTCTTGATTGCGGTCCGTCGATAAGGCAAAAGTCTTTACGAAGCGTCTTGAGGGACCAGATGAATAATGCCCCGCGGTCATGAGGAAGACCCGCATCGCGAAGCACCGGAGACATTAATTATCCGGCGAGAACTGCGTGAAAAAGTTGACCGAAAGAGCCAATCAAACCATCCGGCTTCCTTTGCTTCGGTTTTAACGAAGGAGAGCGCGTGGCGCGGGAGCGCCCGAGCGGAAGAATCACATTACCGGGCGTCAATTAACGGCACCGTTTCGCGCGGTATCCGCGATTAATTAGAAGCTTCCGGGTGAGCTGGCAGCGGCTGCTGGCTGGGGTCGCTGCCGCCACCAGACAGGCTGCAGAAATACGACGCGGGATGGCGACGGGCTACGAACGACGAGGGAGAGACAGAAACCTCGGAAGACAGGGTGCCGCCGATAGAGCACCGTTCCGCACTTCCGTGAAAGTCGTGGAACTCGCGCGCCTCTTCCATGGTAGATTAACCGTTAATTGGTTAAGCATCCGGAGTCCGGAGGGAGGGTGCGCGGAAAGGTAGATACGCCGGTCTCTCCATCTCGGGAGCGGAGTTTGATTTCCGCCGGAACGCACGTCCCCCGTCGCGTTCACCGCCGCGGATATAACCATGCGATTGTCCGGATTCGCTGGGATTGCTAATTAAAAGATCGCAACGACCTTCCCATCACTCGTTTTCTATTTACGCGACCGCTTTCACGATTTCCGTTTGACAACGCTTATTGATACGTATGATGTAGAGCAACCATATTTTCTACGCTACGAAGAGAATACGGCATATAAATAAAAATTGATGAAAACCTGAATTTTGATGAATAATCTCAACGGTGAATGTCTGATGGTACACTCCATTTTGCACAGTGTATAAAATCTGACAACATTTGCACAACGACACTCAAGATTTATGGACATTTTCTGATCCGTCAATCGTTGCGCGTTTTAATGTTCGACACGCTTAATGCGCAACCGCGTTATTAAGTAATGAGGCGTATCGATAATCGTTGCCGGCGCAAACCTTCCGCGGTAGGCGTTAGGATTATCTGGCTGCGCAGCAAGTACGGGCAATCCAAAAGCACCAGTCATTAATAATTCCCTCTGTACTCGGTAAACACAGTACGAAGCTGAAAGTAATTCGCTGCGGCAGCGAACTGCCCCACAACCTGGCTGATATTAAGCGCGGCAACTGCATACTCTGGTGCTGGGAACTTCCAACAGCGATGTTAAACTTACATACATCCCGCCCGCTGTAATCGATCGTACTGTTGACGAACGGTGAAAGGTATTCGTTAAGTGTACCTCGACAGATTGTTCGTACGGGATTACATTTTCGACGCACAAACTCAGCGCTAGACGTGCTCGCCTATTCTTAATATTAAAACAACAGTCGTCTTCCTGGGATACAACGTTTATTTAAGACGATTGAGAAACTTATTTCAAAGCGCGTAACTTTTTACGATCTTTCCCTTTTGCAACGTATAACCTTTATTTGTTAAAATGTGACTTTTTAACATATTCCAAAAATAAATTATTTTTAAATTTTCGTAAACAACGAATGTATGTGATAAATGCGATGAAGTTATATATTTTGCATAGAGTACGCATTGTAGAAAATATGCAGCTTCCAAGATCTTGCCTATGCTAGAGCAACAATAAACTAGAGTTTATTGTTATTATCGAAAGTCGTTTTTTTGAGAAGGACCAAACTGTTTCACGTCGAAAATAGTTCTATCGAAAATAGAACAAAGAAGCGTCTATATTATAGAACCTCCGAAGATGTCGTACGTCGAAGATTTTACCATCGGCGCTTGGCGGAAGGCCTCTCGAAAGGACGCAGCTTCTTCTGAGGTGTAAGTAAGCCAATAAGCCGCCGCTTACAGGTGCCTGAGTCCTCGTTCGCCCTGAAGCCGGCGCGGCGCGGCGCGTATCCCGCATATAGACGGCGAAGCGAGCTCTCTTATATTTTATGCAGTAGTTTATAGAGATATATCGGGCGTCTAGCGCGATGGCATAAGTCAAAACCTACTTTACCTAATGGCCTCCTGGCGACCTCTCCGTCCCGTTATCCCCGGTAGGGGAAAACGGAGGGGAGGTTTTCCACTGCTCCCAAGCAGCAGCATCCGCCGCCGCCGCCGCTGCCGTTCCCCTAAAGTAAAGGCCACTCGTAGTAACTCCCGTGGCTGTAGCCGCTCCTTCAGCTTACGAGGACTCTTCCTCGTGTATTCTGCATCAAAATTGCATTTCCAATTGCAGCTTCCTAGGCTGCTGCCAGTCAAGACGCGTTCCCTTCTTTCCCCTCTCTTTCTCCCTCTCCTCTCCTCTTCTCTTCTCTTTTTCGCTCACTCTTCTTTCAACCTTCGCCCGGTACTCCCTAGTGTCCTTTCGTCTATTTTCCCGCATCTATTTTACATATGCTTCCAAACGTACTCACGTGGCCGTACGGGTATCTAACTCCGTATGGGAATCCCATCGCGTCTGCGGTCACCATCCCCGGACCCCCTATCCATCGATAATTCTCGTCTCGGGAATCTTATCGATTCTTCGCTACGCAAATCCGAAGTGATGGGCGTACTAAATTTAATCTTAAACCGAAGATCTTGACGAATACACGATGCACATTGCCAATTTCGGCAAGTTGAATTAACATTTCGCGAAAATCACGTATCTACTACTACTACTACTACTGTGTATTATTCGTACTTCTTAATTTATATCTAGAAAAGAATAGATTTAGCATCTTTTATACGAAAAATCAATCACTCCGGTCTGTCAGAATAGTAATCTTGAATTGACAATCTTTTTCCGCTTTTCTAGCTTTTCTTAATCACGAGCAAACTCATGTGAAGACGGACGTGATTCTTTACCGAAAGCGTAACCGCGAAATTATGCACGACGACGTAATGGTAGCACGACGTTTCGCGAAAAAGCGTGATAACGTTTCTACTTCACGCTGTCGCAAGCGTATCGTCTTGTTTAATAATTATTACCGCTACGTATCTTCCACTAGCGATTTTATCTTTATCCACCTTCTTTTTTCGCTTTTTTTTCGTGACTTTTATATAAATAACAATGCCTGACCCTTTCAGTACCTGGCGTATATCAGCGGTTTCTATGCATCCGCTCGTACATCTCGCGTGGAAGTACACGTGGAAATACGTCACGAATCTGTCGCGCGTGCCCGTACGCGGCATGCAACGTGCATCGACTTCCCATCGTGGGATTCCTCAAGCCGAGACACGTAGGATCGAAAACTATCTCTCGTCGGCGCATTATCTCGCGGATCCATACCCGTTACTATGCAAACTGCCGGATGGTTTTCCAAACGCGGATATCGACAGATACTCCGAGAGAATTCTTATCATTAACGTTAAAATGCCCGGAGGTAGACGATTTGCGGAACAAGTTTCCAACTTTCGTGCTAGCGGGGTAAAATACGCCCTAACAAAATTCCGATTTTTTTTAGAAGTTATTACACTTGGAATGTTTAAGCTTTTATACCACTGTGTCACCGTTTCCCGGATGATAATTTAACCATCTATTACACTTACAGTTCTAAAAGTTCTTCTCCAGCATTTTCATTACTTTCAGAAGTATGTTATTAAAGGAAATAACGTTAGTTACATAAGTGATAATGTTAATGCTTCCACGAAAAATAGATACAAAAGATGTACTTGGTTTTATTCGCTCTTAAAGAAGTTGAAAGACGGTAATTTTAGTATAAACGTACGTATTATTTTAAATATATTTTTATTCTAAAATAATACATATATTATTCACTGCTCAAAACAATTACAGAGCGTGTTAAAAATTCAGGAAGTGATTAAAAAGCTTATTATATAATAATATTTTTATTTTTACAATTAATTAGAGAAGATTCCATTTTCAGTCAAAATTTTCTGGATATTATTGGTAGCCTAATAATATTTCTATATGTGAATTCTGCAAACTTTTTCTAACGTAATAAACTGCGACGATTATTTGTGAAATTTTTATTTTCTATTCTTATATTATTATTAAGCTCTCGCGTGTTTTAAAATCTTTCCTAACGCTCAAGAGCCAATTTAAAAACCTACATTATGTATAATTGAAACGTCAGAATGTCAAAAAGATGCATTAAAAATGCAATGAAAGCGTATTCGCCGTATCCGTTTCTTCTTCTTTGCTTCTGAGGCAGAATAGTTTCGTACATCTTTAAGCTATCTTTAAGAGGAGCTTAATGACTAACCATTTAACAGCACAACGTTTCTGCCACGTAGGTTTTCGTCGCCGATGTGCGCCGCGAGATCCCATTTATTCCCCGATGACCGGGCGGACAAACAGAACTCGCGTGCTATCTCGATGTCGCATTCGTGATGTAGTTTTTTCGACATAACGCGGAAACATACCTACGGCGGACACGGGACACGGGGCGAACATGCGGGAGTGTGGGTGCGCACACATGTACACGTGTAGAGAAACGCATGTGCAATAGGACATAGCCTAGCGCTGGACAGGCGTATACATTTACATACGCGAAAAGAGAAATAGGCGGGAGAGTACGGAGAGGGAGAGAAAGAGAGAGAGAGCAGGAAAGAGAATGAGAGAAAGGTCGGGGAGGAAGAGAGGAAAGAGACGGAGGGAGAGAGGCGGTTCGGGGCAACATGTCGCCGACTCTGCTAAACAACACCCCGTGAAATCAAACAGAGCCAGGTACGCACGTGCGTACGTAAACGCGCGTCCGTGTATGCGCGCGGAATACGCACTAGCATGTGCGTATCCGCCGCGGCATAATTGCACCGCCGCGATTAATAATTAGACGCGCGGATTGGATTCGATGTCGACTCCCGCACCCCACCGCACCGCAAGCGCGATGATTCGATTTATCGTCTCGCGACCCGACAACTCTCGTATTCCGGATATCGACTCCGTCGCCGATTCCCCAGATTCCTAAGTAAACTAATTATTGCCGAGCAAACTTTCGGGATCGCGCTCGAACGTGCGGGCGAGCGAGCGAGCGAACCAAGGCGATTTTCAACCGATTCCGAGTATCGGGAAGATCGATCGCGAAATATTTACGGAAGGCTAAATGAGTTTTTACTCGTTCATCGCTCTCCGATGCAAATCCCACGGCGGAGTAAATTGAAAGCGGCAAGGAATGGCGAATTATATTTGCTTTGTCGCGCATATTTCCGCGCGCATGGAATTTTCATAAATTTATTATTGCTTTCCCCACGCTTGGGCCGCGCGAATTTTTTCGCGGGGGTCTTAACCGTTGTTGCGCGGCATCCCCGTTGCGAAGTATACGACAGGATTTTTCAAAAATTCAACACGGGGAATTGCCGTAGTGAAGAAGGTCGTTATTACTCGGGGTAAGGGATGGGGGATGAGAATAAGGGCGCACAGACCCCATCTCGACGCGGCGCGAAATGGTCCGTAAGCGCGGCCCGTATCGTCAAATTTAACCGCGCTCCGCGCAGCACAGAGGTTAACCGATTTAGCCCCGAATAATTCACTAATCTGGTTAGCCGCGCTAGGATGAAAATTACAGATAGCTCCGGAGTTGCGCATCAGTCCGTCTGATTAGCGGCCTCGCGCACGTCCGTGTCTGCCTGTCCGCTCGGAGCACCTTAACTTGATTTAACGATACGGCGCAGTATCCAAACGCGCTGACGAGGGCCTCGATTCGAGGGATTAACTTCCTCGAGCGCGCTTCCGCATGCCGTATCCGGCATTAAGCGCGAAGGAGCGAGCGATTTTTATCGCCAGGAGCGCGAGACGCTGTAGACGGCTTTTCATGGATATAAAAATGTTCTCGAGACTTGAAAAAAAAAATCTCATTTACTCTAAAATACGAGAAGAACGGCAGGGTCGACAGAGTATTCACAGGATTAATAAAATATTTACGTGTTACATCTCTCCATCCAAATATATTTTATCTCTTATGTATACACTGATTCACGATCAAATTATACCGTTACGAAGTTTTTTTTTAAATTTATGAACGGAGATATTTGTAGCAAAATCATAGATCTGCAGTTTATTTATATTTTATGCTGATAACGAAAGGTCATTTTGTCTTCTTCGATTGCTTTTTTGAAATTAATTAATCATAGATAACGTAGTATATTTGATCAGTTTCGTGAATCAGTTATACTCGCATAACAAAATAAATTAATGTTTTTGTATCTACATTCAAAATTAGCATTTGTTTAGATCAACGATTTTCCTATTCCAGAAAAGAATTAGATTTAAACTATGATCTAACTAAAATATACATATTCATCTCGCATGGCAAAACTAGTTCCCCTTATGAGAGAACTGAACTGCCTAAGGCGTTCGAAGATCTTGAAATACCACCTGACGAAAAATTCATACTGTTATGCGAGACCCCGCAGTTGTCTCGGATTAACCTTGAGGGCTTGTTCTACCTCAAATCGCCTCTCTCGGTGTCCCAATTTTGCCGGAGAGCGGCGAGACGAGCTCGAGTAGGTACGTGTCGTCCTCAGTACCGACTTCCGACGGATACGAAGTTCCCGACAAAGGTGTCGCGTTTCAATTTTGATAAACTCCCCGGTACGCGTCCCTGGAGGGCGTCGAGACGCTTTCGAAATTTCATGAAACGAGAACCCCGTTTCTCTACTTGGCTGTCTCCCGCGCGCGCCCCTGCGCGTCATCCTACGTTGAGTAGCTTTTTGCGAGAGGTCGAATCTCTAGAGCGAAAAATCGCTGTCCACCCTACGGGCGAGAGAATTGCCGAGGAAAGTAACAAGGAGTGTCGAGCTTGCGACGAAAAATCTTGTGAACGACTTCTCCTTTTGCATAATGTTCGTTAGACAAAAGTATAAGAAAAATAGTGAAGTTAAATAATTCTTTTTTAATTAAACGTTTGTTTTAGAATTTAGATGAAAGAGGAGATAATTTAATCTTCTTTATGTAGTGAATTTATTAATAACTCAGTAGGAATATAACGTAAAACATGACAGTTTCGACAGTTCGGATGAAGACTCTTTTTCCATTTTTCATTTTTTGCGACGAGGATATGCTTCCGCGCGGAAAATCTTCGTCGCCCTCGGAAAAGCAGTCGACACCAGTCGAGAAAAATGATAAAAGATAGCGCGCGCTCGCGCCGGAAAGAAATTCCAGCTCTGCTTTCGTTAGGGTCTCTCGACGCCGCGTGTGCAGGATTTTTCTGGATTTCCCATCGACTTAACTGCGGGTCCCCTCGCCCATTCCCCACGGTTTGAGGAATGTCTCGCGAATGGTTGGCAGAGTTAGTTCCTTCACGGGCAAAATACCGCGAGCCACTCGAGCAACTTTTTGCTACAGCGAAGTCAAACTCGAGGACGGAAAATCGTCGATGCCATTGTTACATCGTCGGGGGGCAATGGGGCGAGTCGATTCCAAGCTGTTCCGCCCTCGTGCACCCTCCGACACCGAACCACGATTTTCAACCCTCCGCCTTCGCGTTTCTCGTTTCGCCATTTGTCCACACCGCCTGTTATTTCTTCTCGCCGCTGTCCAAACACGCTTCACATCCGGACAATGCCCGCCGCGCGTTCCTTTTTCGACGGTAGCAACAAACGGAATGGGACGGAAACGGCGACGGCGGCGGTCGACGAAGGATCGCTGCTGCCGCTGTTGTTCCGTCGCCTCGGTTTCGATACGTCGACGTGATCTCGCGAGATGGAAAAGGGAGGATGCGGAAAAAGCGTGGCCGAGATGGTCGTGTAGCGTGCGAGCTGATCGATGGAGCATGAAACCACCGATAACACGACCCCTGATACCACGCGTGTCGTACAAGCGATATCTCGATTAGCAGCGTTAGTCTTGAATTGCCAGTCACATCGCAGCTCAATCCATCGGGGACAATGAGACACAGGGGGTATCGGAGTATCGATCGAGAGGAACAAAGCCGCGGAAAGGAAAGCTGGCGGATTTAATCTCGTTTTTATCATTAACATCTCCCAAGCTCTTTTCCCGAAAATAAAACGTGCTAAGAAGACGTTTGTCACTTTGAATTTAAATATCTGGTAACGAAGTGATACATTTGCATGCAAAGGAGTTTTTAATTTTGATCCGCTAATCTCCATAATTCCATAATTCGCAGTGCGAATACTCGAAATATGACTTTAATTGCGAATTGAAATTGAAACTTTATATGCTGATATTAAAATGGCTGGCATTTTATACCGGAAAAAAATGTTTTATTTTAGCTTTCATTTTGCCGTTCTACCATATATGTGGCCTCATTCGAAAATAAATGTAATGTATATAACGTCAGTTTTGACATTATTCAGTTCCAACATTGTTCTACCATTTTTCAACACTCGAGTTTAGATTCGTCTCGGGACAGAGTATTTTCAGAGAGCGTAACAAAATTATTTATAACGAGAATATGCATTCTCTAATATATCCTGCCTCAATTTTCTCTGCTGCGTCACAATGGCGAGGCAGCGTTACCGCAACGAGATTAACGATCATTATCAGCGCCTTTTTTTGTCCATTTGCCGCGCATTTCGGATGCAGGTGAAACATGCCCCTTTCCCACGTCACGCCGCGCGTCGCGCTACATTCCCGGAAACGTCTCGCCATTCGTATCCTTAAGTCAGCGTCGTCCGCTAGAAGCGGAGATGAAGAAACAACCGCGAAGATAGAAATATATGCGCCACGTAACCGGGACGACGAGAGCGAGCTAACAAGTCGCGCACACGATTCCGGAAATACACGGCGTCGTCGGCGACATTCTCGCGCACGCGTTTGCCACGAGAAAGAAAACTACGTGCCGGAACTTCAGAATTTTATGTATGGCATTTCGTCGCCGAAGTATGCCGACTCGCCGCGCCGTACCCGCCGTGGAAGAATAGCTCCATCGTCTTCTCCGCGAACTTTCCGTCCCACCGCCTTCGGAAGAGTACCGCAGCTCGCCGCTTTCTTGTCGCCGAATCGCACCTACTTTTTCTTCCGTAAGAGAGTCTACGAGAAAACTCCACTGAATATTTTCCTTGCCTTAGACGTCCGATCATCGTCGCGATCGCTACATTCCCGCTAATAATGCGGCGATGGAAAAGTTTCGCGCTGCCCTACCCGCAGCGCTTCCTATATCCCACACTAATCCGTGTCGATAGAAAAAGTCCGACGAAGTTTAAAATTGCAAATAGCATTCTCTGTATATTATACGAAAAAAAGTACTGTTAGCGATAATTGTCGAACCCGTGAACAAATCTCCCTTAAAATTATGAAATCGAAAAAAGTGGATCAGTAAGATCAGTTATATTTTGTGATATCAATGATTGAACACTGCAGCTTTCAGCAAAAATCGAAATAGACTTGTTTGTATAAACCATTGACGAGATGTTGCTCTTAACGATCGCGGATTAAACGTGTCGTGACCTCAAAAAATGGCGCGAGTCAGTCTTCCACGGCTGAGGTATAATATTACGGTGCGCCGGTACATGCAAATTTTATTGTTTCCCCGACCGAAATTAGTTCGCGGCTATATGAACTCATATATTCCGAAAACTCGTTTTAAATTTTTGAGATTGTTCGTAAAAAATTCCATCCGCGGTTACTCATAAAAATGTACGACGTTGCGTGGAAACGCGCTTTAATGACACCGATGCTCTGTTTAACTTTTTACCGTATTAATTTCGCCAAAAAAAAAGGAGAAGCGACAGAAAAAGGAAATCCTTGTCCGTCGTGTCCAGTTCGCTCTTCTCGCGCGGCCGATTTTGTAGCTGATCTCGATTCGAGATGTACGCGCCTCCCCCCTCCCCCCCCCCCCTCGCCGAGATTCGTTGCCGCCGAACACTGCGACGGTGACGAGTTGGAACGTCCATGCTCGGTGTTACCGTTTTGTATGTACGGAAGCTTCCGCAACGGAGCCGGCGGTAGCGTAAAAAGATTAGCCGTGCACGCGAGTTTGTAATGCTCTCATGAAAATCCAATTACCTCCGCGTCCCAGAATTGTACGAGCAGGTGCGGCGTAATTGTCGAACCGGTTGTACATTTACTGCCTTTGCCCGGTAACTCGATTATTTATTCGCGCAGAACTTTATTTTACATCCGTCCCCCATTTCGCTCTTTCCGCGCTCTTCTTGTTCTCTCTTTTCCTCTTGTCTTGAATGGTCATAAAGCCGATCGAGAGAAAGAGGTGGGGAAGGGGAGGTGAGGGGTAAGATTTCGCGACGGGGAAAATATTGTTTCCAGACGCGCTTTAAAAGGAAACCCCTTCAACTTCCGTGGCTCGATCGAAAAACGACAAAGGCACGCCGGAAGGAAACTTCTCTTCCCCTCTCTCCGGAGCAGGAGTTGCGATTTCCTTTCCCGTTCCGCCGGAATATCGGTCGACTAACGGAATCGAGGCTGTATGGGGCTATATAACGTTTGAGGAGAAAACGGAAATTCAATTGTTCGTAGCGATTGCGGACGGGAAACGGCTCGACGACCCGCGACGTCCGAAAGAGGATCCATGGAAAACTGATTTTTTTTTCCGGCTTCCTCCCCGTTTCCTTCTCGTCCGTCTTTCTCTTTTCTCAATTTTCGGCCAACGAGCGTAGAAATAGCGGTATTATTGGCTTATACGTCTCGCCGCCAAGACAATACACTCGCAGCCATACATTCCTGCGGAAGGCCAATACCGGATCCTTCGGTACCACTACGTGACTGAATCACAGGTCCACCCGGAGAAATCGGAGTTATATCGTAATTCAGTTTCTCGCCGGGAGAAGCCCCGGTATTATTTTCGATATCTCGACTCGCGCGTATAAATAGAAACGACACCGGATGTCGCCGAGAGTCGATCGAGGACGAGGATCTTTCGAGCTTTTCCGACTTCGTCAGATTCGTCTCCCCCCCCCCTCTCTCTCTTTCTCCACCCACATCCTCTCGTTTATCACCCACCCGTGCCCGTATCTTCCGGTTCACAGTTCATGGATTTTCCCTCGGTCCTATCCCACCCGCGGCTTCCTCGGGAGGACTCTTAACATCCGCTGGGTCAAGTCGAGAAATAGGTAAAGAAACTTCTCGCTGTGTCTCTCTTTCTGTGTCTTCTCAGGGATTCGGCCCAAAGGGCGACCGATCATGGCGCGCTTCACGAGAATGTAAGTCCGACGAGAGGCTGCGAGAGGAGGAGAAGGCGGAGGAGGGCATGATTTATCGCGGCTGCGAACTAAGATGTATCGCGGAAGTACGAACCGAATCGGATAATCACGGCCGGCGGATGCGGTATATCGAGGCGCGGCCTCGCGAAAACAAAGACGAAACTACTCGGCGACTGATAAAAAAAAAATCGACGCGTCTTTTTCTCCGGTACGATCTTTCTCGCTCCGCGCGAAACGGTAGGTATACGCCATCCAATAACGCCACCGATATTGAGTGACGGATGAATTATTAAAATAGGGCGGGTACGTCGCACGCAGAATGCGAAATGAAGTCCGATGAAATTTTCCTCTGGCCGTCGATTTTCGGCGATTTAAATTATACAAAATACGGTGTAATTCAATTACCCCGCGGGCAGCGGCGCATTATAATGCAATCAAAGGGTGAAGAGTTCTGGGCATACCAATTTCGTCCGCGCCCATATATATCTTTAATCAATTATTCCGCGATATTACAGCTCATTATTAATTTGTGTTGTTTCAAACACGCTGCCGTACGATGCTATTTGGAAATTTCATCGATCCCGTTCGGAAAACATGGACGCGGGACGAAATTCGTAGAAATTAATTTCACGATCGAGCGATTCATTCGTGATTTTTATGATTCTCACATTACAAATTGAAAATAGGTAAATTATTGTAGTTCCGTTTATTCGATACCCTTCCAGCTTAACGAAGCCAGTCTTGAGCGACATTTTATCCGTTTGAATTTCTTCCGTTTGAACTTGGAGAAAAGACAAATACGCGTTTACTCTTAATCGACTTGGTTGGCGAAACCACAAGGATCATTACTCATCGTACCGATATGAAAGAGCCGAGAGGAACTATCGGGAAACATTTCTTAAGACGAAGGGGCTGGGTTAAGCTGACGGAAAATCCGGAAAAATCCCTTGGTGCGAAGTGTCGAAACCCTAACGAAACGATGAGCAGAGAATTTTCCTCGGTAAGCTCGGGCGCGTCCTTTATCATTTTCCTCGTGCCGAGCCAGCTTTCCTTCCGGCGAACGGCTACAAGGGGCTTAAATGTCTGCCGCCGTCGTACGAGATCGACAGAGTAATGGAGCAAAAGGCGGCCTGGATATACCTACCTCGCGAGGTTAATGTTTACGTCACGTCACAACTAAACGGGGGGAGAAAAGTCGGCGATTACACGTCGGCGTGGAATTATAATAGTCGGATGCTTATTCGTCGATCGATCGCGCGAGTGTTCGATTGAGCCCTCTTGGCAGCTCTAGTCGCGCGTCGCGCCGTCAATATTTGCCGACGCGACGTCGCGTTATAATTTCGAATCGACGAACGAGGAAAAACGTCGCAGGTTCATAGTGCAAACGTCACTCGGAATAGAAAGTACGCCTATCAATCTCGCGACGCAACATCGATACGCATTTTCCGTTTAATCCTCCTGGTAATTTCCTTAAACAAACACTGCGCCGCGCAGATCCACGCGAATTATTTTTGCGGGACCGCTTGCGATTAAAAATTGCATCACTCTCTCTCTCTTTTTCTCTCTTTCTCTTTCGTCCGTATAATCCCGGTGGCTCAACCGCGCCGCTGTAATGGAAAAATCATCCCCGATACGATATATGACGTCCGCGAAATTCACTCTTTCTCGATCCGTCCCCCTGTTTTCCTCCATCCTGTATCTTTTGTTTGCAAAAACGCCGACATGACGGAAAATATTTCACGCGCGAAATTAACAAAGCATAATTGTTTCCTCGTTTACGTATCGACATATAATGTTAACTTTAACGATATTCCGTCAGGAAATGCATCTCATTTATACGATATGTGTGAAGTTTCACGCTTAAAGCAATTCTTATCAGCCGCTATTACTTTATTGCGAAATTAGTTTATTGAGGTCATTAAATTCTACTCGATCTTGATACCTAAGCTACGTCAAAAGAGATCTTGCTATTAGGTCCCCGCATTGCGCACGCAGCTTACGAGACGAAAACGTAAGAAGCACGGTAAGAACGAGTATGCTGAGATAATAGTAGCTGCCATCAGTGCTGTCTTATGACACGCCCTTGTCTCCCGTGCCCGACCTCCATTTCACTCAGCATCGTCAAGCACGACGATAACCATTATAATCAGAAGTTTTGCGCTCCGGTGCATAACATCACCTGCATACGCTCGGAGTGTGTTTCATAAATGTAGTATAACGAAGCACCATTACTCGGAATTGTTATAGTTACCGTCTTAGAACGGATATTATCTCGCGGCTACAAACGGAATGGAACAAAAATAGTTAAATCGCTCAAGAACCAAAAAGGGATTTGACTTGGACGAGTCGCTCTGTAATAATCCAAACTGGCAACATGCTCTAAACTGGCTAAAAAGGCATAGGATATTAATAAATTGCGATCAATCAGATTAGTTTGGTGCGCACAGAGATTAAAAGTAACAGCGAGTTTGCAGACCGTATTATAACTGTTCGAATCAGATTACTAACAGGATACTCCTCTCTTGATGGAATTTGACAGCATTTGAGAATCAAGTTGCGAGAAAAGCAACGTGCAGCGGATGTTTTGCGCCTGTGACAGACTGCGTCAAAAAAGAGACAAGCTCTGAGTCAACCGTCGTTATCTGGCTGTTTTTATCACCGGATACTGTCGCGCGCGTTCCAGTATGACATATGGTGCAATGCAGTTGCACGTACCTAGAACGATGGCGTGTCCATCTTTTTTCGCCGTTCTCGACGGCTGCCTTCGATATCTTTGGCCGTTGAATTCTCCACTATCAATCGCAGTGATGATCAAGAGTTTTGCCTTTCTCTACGACATCTCAGCGCACTCTATATAGTAGATATTATTTTCCTACAATGTAAGGGCTTGAAGTTTTTACAGCATTTAATCGAGTTTTGCTTTTTTTCTAATTGTAAGTAATTTTCAGTATTATCTTATTAAGCCACTTTTCTGAATTATTTGAATCATAAATTTCCCGCAAAGTCATCTCGTTCCTTCTTTATTCTACTACTTGCACCCCCTTATTACGAGATCGTACATTCTGTAATTATTACTGTCACCATTCGCCACTGAGAGATGCTCTGGCGTTAATCACAATTGGCCGAATTACAGCAAATTGCTAGAAAAGGAAGAAATGGTTAAGGATAAAGGATCCTTAGCTAGCGGATCGATGGAAGTGAAATAATATACAGTCAGCTCATTTACGAGCCTCTACAGGACATTAGTGCGCATCTCGTCTGCGAGTTTGCGACCTCGTAAACTCAGAGTGATCACTTGCGGGAAATAACCAACCATATTCTCTCCGAACTCGCGCGATAAAATATTCTACATTGAAAAGCTTCTGATTCGCGGTTGTAGAAATTTTTATGAAACCATGATAAACATATCAATTATTTATACATGAACGAACAATAGCTGAAATATGAGCAGCTTGCGCACAACTTTTTCAGTTTCCCTTTAAAAGCACACGAATATTATTAATTGTATTATTTCCATTAACGAAATTTCCATATTAACAAAATGGGAAATAATAACTCACTACGGGTAAGCTCATTGCAGCTAAAACGGCGCAGGGTCACCAAACCCGTAAAAAAATTTGGGGATTTAACATATAGGGATGATAACCGATGCGTGACGCGTGTCCTCGGCGCGTGCTTCGGAAAGATCATATCACGCTAACAACGAATCAGGTATTCATCGAACGCGCCGGTCACTAAATCGCGCAATTAATTGAAAACTATCGCGCGACGCGTGCTCAGTACTTCCAACGAGTTGTCGGCGCAACGGCATAACGATTTCAACCTGGAATTAACGCGGAAACACGCGTCGTTTACCCCGCGCCGAGCATTAATCCGGCGTTAAAAAAAAAGAATAAATAAAAAAGGGTTCGTTCCCGCCTCCAATTAACTACGGTCAGATTTATCTTGACTAGCGATGGAAACTGCTGCAGCGCGGTTTTGTGGAGAGTGTATGTAATCCATATGGTTTCCTGCGACGGGAAACTACGTCGACCACGCGCGCGCGTTATTCACAATTAGAAGATTCACGGCGAACCTTTGCCGAATACACGCCTGGATATGCGAATAGTCTGCTTTTCTTTGCTCGATGTCTCATTAAATCGCCACTTCTAAGGGAACATTAAACTGCCGCGTCTGATACGTCTTATACTTATTCGTCAGCAATGACCATGCACCTCTAAAATTAGATTGAATTATAAATTTTGATGGAAATACCGATTCGACGGTATTCGTGTTTACTTTTATTTATTTACTTTTAATTTCTTATATGTATTTAATTAATAAATGTGGAACTGTCGATAAGAAACTCGATCTTTTGTATACATATGCAAGTCCTATAGGATCACATCGGACACGTTTTAAATAATATAAGAAAACTTAATTTAAAAAAAAATTATGCAAAGGAAGTCACAAACGTGTGATTTTAAAAGTGTTCAAGAGGCTTTTCTCAATCGATCAATTGACTTAATCCTTTTTATCTCGGACAACCAACTGGGAAGATGAAATCAGGGTAAAATAATCGACTCGGCATTTCGAAGGCGTATAAATAGAAGAAAAGAACGATGCAAAATCGTTTTAAAACGCAGAGAAAGAGAGAGAGAGAGAGAGAGAGAGAGAGAGAGAGAGAGATCGTTCAAAGGCGAAAGCTCGAATCGTTCTGTACGCGAATAGTGCCCATAAAAGTAATCTTGTGCACTTTCAACTTTCGCAGAACGCGTTCCACAGCGGCTTATTGCCGCGATAATTATTTGTTTCACGGATTGAATAAAAATTCAAATGAGTTCCGCAGAAACTTTGCAACCCTTCTCGTTGCATCGGGATAGGTGGAAGCGGCAAGAGGAATCGAATCACAGAAGCTTAAAACCGAGAGAGAGAGAGAGAGAGAGAGAGAGAGAGAGAAAGAAGGGGGGGAAGGAGACTACAGGAGACGAGAACTAAAACTTTGATGTTACGTTATTACGTTCCGTAGGTAGTAGGGAAGCTTTTCCGTAAGCTAATATTGCACCGAAGATCGGCAACAAAGCCTGCAACGGAGATTCGCGCCAGGAGAACAATCGCTGCCGCTCTTTCTCTCCATCCTTTCTCTCTCGCTGTGTTTCGCAGGGAACAAATCGCGCGCGAGATTTCGTAGACACGCTCGCGAAACGAAAGTTAGGTGCAACTTGCGTCGAGAGTGTTATTTCTGCGCGCGGAAAATATCCGAAATATCAAATCGCGTTTCGAAAAGAATGGGAAGAAAACGCGCGAGAGTTCTTCGACTTCGTCGCGGCCCGCATTCGCGAATATTGCATTCTTCTTCTGCCGACGGACGCAGAATGCTTCGATTCTCCGGCGACGGACGTTCCGAACGAAGATGGATGCGTAAAAACTCGACAAGTGGATGTAAATCGTACGCAAACCGAGTTTCCGTTTTATCACGCTCGCCATTCTCCCGCTATTCTTAAACGCGCATTGATTTCGCAACTATCTCAGAATAAAATGCAAGATAAAATGCAGCACCACGACGAATATAATTATTGCAAATATAATTTTTTACATCACTATGAATCGAATCGTCATATTTTTAACGCTGTTCCTCCTCTCTTGTATCAAATAAATTAATTTCATGCCGCGATAAAGAAATTCCAAAGTAAACAAAAAATTAGATTACTTAATAGCTTATGGATTCTTTTTTTTTTTTAGTTTTTTGACATTTAGTTAATTCACAGTCTCAAAATAATAAGTTTAATAGCGATATGTTTATTGCGGAATTAAAATACTTCCCGATTTGATGATGTTAAAAATTCATGCCATAAACTACAAAAATAACACATATTTGCGATATCACCGGACGTATCGACCGTTTTGTAACCAAAATAGCGAGGCAAAACTCACGAGAAATTTTCCACCTCTAAACATCCGACATCATCTTGACAGTGACAACGTCACGTCGACCCGAGTATTAACTTCCTGCAGAACCGCTCGTAGATAGTAACATATTACAAACATAAGCACTTTCTTGGATTCACATTGCAGACCTTTCATTTTTACAATAATCCATCAAAATCCCGAAAATATAAAATGTAAAGCATGCAAGAAAAGATCGTTGTTAAAAAGTTAAAATATGGGCTTT
The DNA here is from genome assembly GCF_003070985.1 of Temnothorax curvispinosus. Classification (NCBI taxonomy): domain Eukaryota; kingdom Metazoa; phylum Arthropoda; class Insecta; order Hymenoptera; family Formicidae; genus Temnothorax; species Temnothorax curvispinosus. The sequence goes on from NW_020210305.1 coordinate 2,715,559, forward strand.
TGTGATACTTTTAAACAGAATTTATATTACTATTTTCATTCTTTATTACTACAACTCGAAGCTACGTGTAATAAAATTGTTCTTCAAACTAGTTCTTTCTCATTTCGCAAATTTTATTTAAATTCTGGATCCTATTTTGGAAGTTGTATAAAAATTATTCTAAAATATTATGAATTTTAATATGACACAAATATAATATAATATAATATAATGTTTTATATATAAGCTTCGATTTTAGCAAAATTTTTAAAACGTGTATTACTTTCTAAGTTAACTCAATGTATTAAACTACTAATACATAGAAGTTTCAACATTTTATTTGAAATAAAATCAAATAAAATGTTGAATTTCTTTTTGTTTTGTTGAAAGTTCAAGTATTTAAGTTTTGGTGCCGGACTTTAGATAACTAGAAACAAAAGGATGAATGAGCGCCAAAAATTTGTTTGCCCCGGGCGGTTAGAATCGGCCCGGCGAAAATGCAAACCGCGGGCGAATATAGCGCGACGAAGTCACGGAACGTGGCAGACGTGCCCGGGAGCGTCGAGAAAGGGGGTTGCAATCTTCGCGTAGCGAACAAAGCATCTTGGAAAATCCGTGGTAATGGAGCGACGCGAGGGTATACGGCGATACGTAATCCAGGTGTTTACTTAATTAAAAGTAATCCATTACTGGCGTATCCCCTGGCGTTCTCCGCGAAGGCAACTCCCGTCCGTCTCCTAAGAAAACGCGTATCTGCGTGTCTGCGCATTCGCTTCGTGTCGCTTTCGTCCCCCGACAAAATTACGCGGCGCAATAATGGCATTCGGGATTGGCGAACGCCGGGGAATTAAATGCGTCACGGTTGAGCATAATTAAACGTATTTTCGACACATGCGGCATAGTTTTTCGCAAACATTTATGATAATGAGAAATACACTTTTACCATTGTTTCTGCAATTTATGCTCTTTTTTTCATTGTCGATATATACATATATTTATATAAAATTCTATATATATATGTATATATTGTATATAAATAATGTCTGTTTTTTTTTGTTCGTAGAATATGTCTATAAAAGAACAATGTGACCTAAAAGCCTCGTCATAAATCGTGCAAGAGTTAAAAAAAAAAAATGTTTAATTATGAGGATACATATCACGCTAGTATAAAATTTACAAAAAAATCCTTTTTCCTCGTATAATTTAGGAATGAAGAGATGAATATTTTATATGGCACATATATTTTATTCGAAAGATTACTCCTGATATCGATTTCCAACTCGGTGCTTCCAATAAAAGATGCAAGCTTGACAGTCTGGTCTAGTAAGGATACGCCGATAAAAATAATAGATCGGCTGGCAATAATCGAAATCTCGATCTTCCCGGTAGCTATTACTGGTGGCTCGAAGAACCGTAGCGCGTGAATTATTTCGCAGGCTGATAAACGAGATTAGTCGCAGGGAGCACGCTTAGAACGACGCCGCACTTATGTATTCCGGAAAGTGCTCGTACGGACAAGTTTGGATGTATGTGGGGGTGCGATACCGGAGAATATAATGCTTCCTTGAGTAACTCTACCCGTTTGATGCGTAAAACTTGGATAAAGGACGCGAAACGGTATCTCGAAGGCATTTGATGCGAATGGAGAACGCATTATTTCGTAAACTGCTCGATTCTACGAAAAATACGATAGTTAAAAGAACAATAAAAATTTAATCCAGAGGCGCGAAACAAAGATTCGAGACATAACGAAGTCATTCTTGAGGCGCGCCACGACTTGACAGAGATCTCATCGAGCAAAATGAAAGCACCGGATATAAATATATGCAATTTTCCGTTTTGCGACAGAAAATATCAGCCAGAGTGTCCCAAATTCTCACGATTTCCGGATACCTATTCGATACGTAATCTGCGCAAATGACGATGTCAGTTAATATTTTTCATCGATACGAAAAGAAAGAGAGAGCAAAGAACAGTATCCTGAGTATGGAAAGAGAGAAATAAGAAAGAGAGAGTTTTTCTGGGAGCGCGTACCCACCCTCCCGTTAAATGTGGATAAAATGTAGGATAAAGTGTAGAAGAGGGGTAGAAACGCTCGGTAACGGTAATTATTTTCCTTTCTTGGCCGTAACTGCTCAGCCCACAGGCTAACGGCGACGGAGGACTGCGCTTTTCACGGATTAATTAAATCGTTCGCGGAACGTTCACCGAACAAATACTTCTCGAGTCGAAACGAGGAAAGGTGAGGGAGGAAAGCACGGGCGCCTCAACCGGAGCAAGGAAGTGAAGGAGAAGGAGGAGGAAAAGGAAGAGGAGTTAGGGAAAGAAGGAGGGCAAGTCCTCGAAACTCACGTCGTCCCTTTCTATCACATCGACCGTAGAGCCAAAGATAGTGAGTTCACGATAGTAAGAGCCTTCGAGACGAGCCTATAAAGTGGGTTTTGTCCGCGAACAATGCGAAATCTAAAATCCACCCTTCTCCTTCGCGCCCTCGCGGTTATACGATATATGTTCTAGCGCGAGCGAAATCGTAAATTCATATTTTTCCTTAACTTTTCTCATATCCCGCGCATTTGCTAGCCGCCACGTCGTCAATATCTTCTCTCTCTCTGTCTCTCTTTCACCTCCATGCTCTTCCGTTCGCATGTTCCAAAGTGCGAGCACCTCGGAAGCCGAGTACATTATCGGGGATGGTAAAGGTTTGCGAAGTTTATTGCGAAACTTGTACTTAACCGTAGATGCCGCGATAGGCCACGACTTTGCCCTTCCGCATGGCCCTTCACTTCGACGGTACGAGCGCGATAACCGTTTGTAAAAAATTTTTCTTCGGCTATTTTCCCATACAAATTTTCCTGTGTGCAAGACCTCAAAAAAGTCTCAGAGCTAAATAACATTTTCGATAAAGCTAAGGCGTTTACGACAGACAACGGCAGATTTAAGAGTTTTCGAAATTTTTAGCAGAATATCAAAGAAATTCTACACTGTTCAATTGTGAAATGACTTTTTCAATCAGCACATTTGTCGAAACAAAATAAATAATTTAAAATAATATTAATTGGTAATATAAGCACGGTTAAATTTACATAATCAATAGATGACAAGGTATAAGAGATAACTAGGACTTAGATCGTTTATGCACGTCGATGGAACAAACCAACGTAAACGACAGCTCCGACGTAATTAAGCCGCGTCCGTCAAGGAAACCGTCGTCCGCCGGATGCACTCGTGTTTTCCCTCCAAATATATATTTTTACCTGACGCATTAGCTAATTGGGTGAAGACGATCGCTCGATGGCTCGACCGGAAGCGGTAAGGGGCCCGGCTCGCCTGCGCAACGGCTCGGGTAGGATGGTGAAATCCGGCGAATCGTTTCAGGACATATCACAGCCCAAATTACCTTAACGACCGCGAAACACCTAACTCTGGCCGGAGTCCGATCCGCTGGCAAGGTAATCGAGGATCCTTTGGATAACGATCACAATGAGGAGGCAACCTTCCAACCCCGTAAGGCCAATGTATGTGCGCGAACGAACCGTAGGGGAGGGCCACCTACGGGAAATGACTATGCGCATCCTGAGAAATCGCTAATGGAGATTGTACCGCTTTCCACTAACTCGCCCGAAATCCCCCGGGATGTAACTGCCTTCAAGATTCCCCCCCTCCGTCTTCTCCTCTCTTGGGAACGGCACGGATAGCACCTGCGGCTAGATAATTGGAAAATGCGAAAGTGACTGTTTACGAAAATTCTTGCGTCTTCGATGCGCGGAGCAACGAACGTTCGAATTTGTCTTGTAATTATACATACGTAACATTTCCAGTTCAATAGCTTGTGACGAAATATTTTATACAGAGAGCACAGTCACATTCAAAGCATAAAACTTGTAGGAATAATTGGGAAAACCGCGTATAAATATTACAACAACCCTTTCCATTTCCAATATATATCTATGCATATTTTATTTGCAATAAAACGCGTTTCTTTTTTAACACCTTTATTACGCTCCGCATCGAATGTATTTTATATATTTTCATAACATTTATGGGCTTTTCAATTATTCGGCAAGTTTCAAACTAAAAGTGTAATATATTCTAACTAGATAAATATGTGTAAAAAATGAAAAAAAAAAAACAGGTAAAAACGCACTACCGCTAAGTGACGCGTCCCGAGTGCATAAAAAGATACTTTGCCACATGTGATACCATTTTGAGGGCTACAAATGCGGCGAACGCGCATGCTTAAAGACCTTACCCGAGTAGATGAGCGTAATGGCCGCGGCGAGTTTCCGGCGTTTTTGCCGGCGATTTCGCCGCGGAAAACGCGGCAAGTATCCGCAAATAAAACGCCCGCGCCCATCGCTCTACGACGCTTTAACGCGTGCATCGAATGCATCGCGAATGCGCTTCCAAAGCCCAGGGGGTATCCTGTGCATTTACATCCCTTACGCGGCAACATCTTCCCACACTGCAACCCGCAGACACGCCCTCGAAAGCGCCCGGGCACCCCCCTCGCGATGCGATGGCGCCGTACACGCGTTGTATCGAGGCGAAGACTATGCGCCCCCATCCCCCACATCCCTCCACCTGCTCCGCACCATAAACGTCGGCGCCGCGTCCTGGCGGGATATACCAAACTCTTCAAGTGGGATCTCTTAGATGGAACCTTGCCTAATGCACTTCCTGCATCATCGCGCTCTACCGCGAGTTACAAGATTCAAAACCCTGAGGAGATCATATTCTACGAGAGGCAATAAGGTCGAGTACCTTTGACGGGATGTCTATTCAGACAACACGTTCAATGTGTACGGGACTTTAAAATCGTCGGAATTGGCAGAGCCAACTCGCCAATATGAAGATCCTGCGTATTTGTTTTACAATTTTCACACTTTCGCGCTTTCAATAGCAGAGAGAAATATTAATTCCTTCTATATGTATTATCTTACAGAAATATACATTTTTTTACTTTAATGCTCAAATGAAGTTGAAATAATTGCACGAGAGCTTTACCTTGTCTAATTTGTGCTCGAGTAAAGAATCTACATTATTAATTAATTAATCTAATAAATTTATCTGCACAGCTAATGAATCTTCATATTACATAAGGAAACAATATTAAAAATTACTGCTAGATCGGATCTATAATAAAATTTAAATTCGTTTCTACACATCATAGAGTAAACTCAATTCTCGTCTAGTTATACTTGTAAATTTTTTTCTTTTAAGAAAATTTACAAAGTGCGAGTAAACGTTTTAGCATTACACGTTTATATTTTATCTTATTTACATCCAACAAGAATCGATTCTAAACGAATCCACTAGGCAAAGGTTCAATACGTTGAGTGCTTTTCTTTTTTCAGCGGTAACAAAATACTGAATAAACTATTACCTTTGCACATCTTTTTGAAAAATAACGAAAGTAATACCGCGGATGTAAGTGAAATTTGACACAAGAAATGCGCACCTTTTGTTTCATTTTTCGAGAAAGCTTCCAACATTCTATTCTCACGCTTCGAAAGCAAGACTATTGGGTAAAATTTCATGTTATGAGGGTGGACAGAAAATTTCAGGTCGACTTCTCGCCGGAGTTTCGGTTTCCCTGTAATATCGACTGTATCCCCTTCTTCAGTCGCCTCATTGGCCGACCTCGAATACGTTTCACCCTTTTCCACCCTGACTGCACAGTGAAGTTTCCCTTTATATTTGCTCACCGAGACCGAGCGAGATCTCTCTCGCCTTTCCTTCGAATGAGAGCGAAAGAAAAGGTGAGAAAGAGAGAGTTCGGCCACTCGTATTCTCTTTTTACTCGTTTGCCGTTCTCCTTTTACCTTCCCGAGACGAGCCATTCATCGATCGATCGGCGTCCCTCTCCGATGCGGTACAAAAACACGAGCGAATAATACCTATCGCGAACGGCCAATACTCGAGAGTCCTCTCTCGCAAGAGAGGGCCACGAGAGAAGAGGGAAGAGCGACCTTTGAGGCAAATTTGCGAGTGAGACTACCGGCGGAAATCCGAAGACGCGCGTTTCTCGTTGGCGTATACGAAAATGTACAATTTCTTGCGCCCGACGCTTCCTCACTGCTCCTCACCCGCCCTCCGACCCTCGAGGGGCTGATGGATGGATAAAACGCGAGGCGCTTCTTTGAATGGAATCTTGATGCGGGACTTTCGCTGCGTCAAAAAGATTCGTTCGAAGTAATGGCGCGTGCCTTAAGATTCAACCTGCGCTTCGCGGGGGTATCTCAGCAACGAATGTAGCGATATTTCTCGTACAACGCGCACGCGTTTTCTCTTACTATCGCCTTTGTGAGCGAATTGACAGCGAGAGCTTTTATTTAGCGTGCTTTCAATTAACTTTCTTCTTTACTTTGCTAGAATATGTTATAATATCGTGGTGAAAATATTAATTTTTTTCTATTTTAATTTCGAGAAAAATGCGAATGAATATTTTATCACTTAATTAATCACAAATTTTTGTTGATTTAATAAAAGCGAAGATGTTCACATGCACACAAATATTTCGCGTCGAATGCAAGATTTCGAGGGCGCATAACTGCATACATGTCGCTTACAAATTTAATGGAGTATTGATATATTACTGAGAGATAAAGCACCCCTACTCGGTGTAGCGTCTTCGCGATACGATAACCCGCACCTCCGAGACCGCGCGCGCTGTTATTGTTATCTGGCCTGTTGGTCGGATCAAGATTCGCGGTAGGATCATCGGCGCTATCTCGGGTACGGAATAATATCCCGCGGGTCCCGGAATGCAGCCCTTCCGGGAAGAGTCGAGGGGTCGGGGCCAAGAGTTTAGCGACAATAACGGTGATTAACGATCGGTGTACATTCCGGGACGGCTGCGTCGGAGGGCTGCTCCTAAATACGGTCGCCGTCGATGACTCGATCGACTCTCCCGGTCCCATATTACGCGGTGACCGCGTTTTGGTGTCCAGCTCGCGTCCACGTCCATCTAACTGCATCACGATCCGCCGTGGACTCTACCCTAAACCGGCATATGCGTTGTATGTGTACACACGCGCCTTTTGTGTACGTATACATTCACGCACGTGCACACACGTGTGAAAGCGCCTACGTGCATCGTCGCGTATGCACGCCCGTGGCGTGTACGTAGCGTGTACGTGCCGCTACATCGAACTACGTGTCAGTGCTCCTCGTGCGCTCGCGTTCATGCAAGCGCGCCGACGGCAGCGGCTGGCTAGGTGGTACGAGGTCTTGGATCGATCGACCATTCGTATGGTAATGTAAGCAACTACCGGACCGAACTGCTTGCCGGAGCCGAAGACCCTGTCGGCCAACCAGTGTTGGCGTGATGTCGAAGAGGAAAGGGAGGCACTCCCAGATCTTCCGCGCGCTCTCGTTCGCCGAGTGGGAGCGAGAGACGAAGGGAAAGAGAGAGAAAGAGCGAGCGAGAGAGGCATCACTGGTGCTTCGACAATATCCACGCCTCGTCCGCTGCCGCTGACAGGGATGCCGACGTGGAGTCAGGAAACCGAACGATATGATCTATAGCGTTAGCGGCCCGGCGTTAGCGATGATTTAAGCGCATAATGGATAAATCGGATGAGGCGAGTGCGTGAGTACCTCTGCTCGCGCAAACGCGTTGTCGTCCGTTGTGTCCGAAGCCGAAACAGACGGCTATCAGTTAATCAGCGCTTCCTGTTACGGTTTACGACGATTTGATGGATCGCCATTGCCGTGATGCGCGAGAGAGAGTTTGCGACCTTGATTCGCCTAGCAGAAACGTTGATAATACGTAATTCAGGCGACAGTCGGGAGGAAATCGCAGGAGAATTTGTTGTCAATAAGCGGAGGATAATCCTTCCCTAATTGACGAATTAACCCTGCTCTGGGAAATTTATGCGCGAATTATCTAGTTCCCGAAGAAGGATATTTATAGCTTGTAAAACTTAATAATAGTTATTAGCGATACACACGTCCATGTAATTTCTAGTGAAATGACCATAGGAATCAATGTTACAACAATGAGTAATCGTTAGGTATATGACCTTAATGATAATTGAAGTTATCAATGCTACATACGCGTAATAATAAGTCAATATACACTCATAGTTGGAAATATACATAATTATAGGTCGATGATAATTCGACTAACGATGTTGATATTACGTTTAATGATAATATTTTAATCAGGAGGGTCGAATGTGCTTGACAATAAGTCGAAAAGACAGGCAGATCCGAAACATAATAGTTTTTCAAGTTTCGACATGGTCGGATTTCGTTACAGTAGCGATGTGGAGTGTCGCATGTATCGTAACGCGGACGTTCGTTTATGACGCGATGAGTTAAAGTTGGTCAGGAACGACCACGGTATTCGAGAAACAGCCCGAGCGTGTGCGTTATGGCTTGGCGGCAGGCAAGACAGTGCGAAAGTTGCCCGGATGACGGCACACATTGGCTAGTTTGGCCGGGCAATATCTTCTGCGGAGCGGCTACGGAAAGGAGAGACCATTGGATGCCAGGCGACCGTGAGAACCGACGAGCACCGGAACGAAGTTATCGCGGCAAAGTGCACGGTAATTGCGTTACCGTTCACAAAGCGTTCTCCTCCCGCGTATACTGTACTCCATCCTACTCTCCGCGCTTTCGGAGACACAACCCACTTATCGGGATACCATGAGGGGATACGATAGCCGCGGATGGGAATTGTTCTCGCGGCCACCGAAAAGTGCGGTCGACGATTGATTGGACGGCCAACTATTCCGCGACGCTTTCCTCACTTCAAATGGCGGTCGCGTGCACGGAAAACATTTGCAGACTCCGGCTGCGAGTAACGGTTCCGCGTCGCGGCACAAAGGGAGAAAAGCCTGTTTGTCAGCGCCGGTGGAAATGAAACGCAAATAAGGAAGGAAGATGACGTTTCTCCGGCGAGACCGAGATAAAAATCTCGATTCGACGTGCGCACGGCGGATTTCTAAATGTTTGAAATTCATTAAGACGTTTATGATTCCGGAAGTACGCGTACTCGGGCGATGTTTTAACGTTAACGTGACACTGCATGGCGAGGAATCTTGCATCCCCGCGGATGTAACGAATCGCTTTTATTTTCGGCGAGATACACGCCGGGAACATCCGACGAATGGGTCAAGATTACGAAATTTCGTAATTAAACGCGGCACGAGGATAGGTGGATGAAGTCTCCGGGAAAACGGACGTTATTTCTGCGCTAAGTACCCGAAACTTTGTCACTTAAGAACTTTCGACTGTTATCAAGATCAGCCGCGGTTACTGGTTCGCACATACCTCCGGTGAGAGCTGTCACTCTTAATTACTGCTCAAAAAATTTACGCGCAGAGATTATATCTGAAAACGAACGCGCTGGGATTATGCAAACCGACAATACCTGACTTTCTATATTTTCCACGGATAATATCCGCTAATAATAACAATTTTCATCGCTCATCGATAAAGAGGTTTAATTTCCGTTTGTCAATCAATAACTAAAAAGATATTAGTAATGATAACAATGATAATTAAGAGAATTTATTGAGGACCGTATCGAAAATATATCCATATTTTTACGGCAAAGCTCGTATTCTTAGGAACATATTTTTAGCGAAAGAAAATTATTATAAAGCTTTAAAAACTGGAGCAGAAATATTTATGTAACTCGTCGCAAAAGTTTCTTTATTACCAGTAATGATTATTTTATTACTGACAGTAATATATATTAGTTTTTTCTGTAGTTTTTACACGTGACATTATTTTATTAATTTACTCTGCACTGTTCGGTTTAAATTTTCTCTTGGTTATTTCTTTGTAATATCTCTCCCAATAGTTTGGATTTGAAAAATTACGCCAAGATAGACGGTAGGAAAACGTGGCGTGAGCAAATACTGATTTTCACAACGCACGAGACCGAGATATTTCCTATTTCGCTGAATATTATCACCTCTCTGAGACCACCGTGCTTGGGATGTGCTCCGTGCCTTTGCGGCGAGTCGTTGAGGCGTGCGCGTCATTCCTCAGCGAAGCGAAGACCCGGTGACGTCGACAGACTCGCGCGAGCAATCTCTACCAATCTCGGGTACGAAATCTGATTACGCGCCACTTCGTCCGCTTGTAAACTGGATACGTAAAATTAATTATCAGGAGGAGGCGAGAGACAGCAGGGTAGTAGGTAGGAGGGGAGGGATACGGAGACGCCGACGATGACGACGGCGAGGATGGTGGTGAAACCGAGATAGCGAGGGATGGGCGCGCACCCCTTCGCGATGAAAACCGTTCCCGGGAACGAGGGGTACCGTGAAGCACCGAAGGCGGTAGGAGGGATGGAAATTATACCGAATAGGGGTGCTGGATGGTTGGCTGACTGGCTGGTCGTAATGTCTTACTACGTCGGCGCAGCGCGCGGTAAAGTCCCGGATCCCGGCGACGCTTTTAGACTAATGACGCAAACACGCAGAACAGGCAGAACGTGGCCCGCAAAATCTTGCCGATTGGCGGAACAGTCAACCGCGAATGTTTCCCGAATGCTTGGCGAATTTATGTCGTTTTACCGTTTTCGGCCATACGTTTTCCCGTCCGCGGGAGCTATCGCCAGGAATGCTATTGTGAACCGAACATAAAACCGAACGACTCGCTCAAGAAATTGACACTTTCAGCCGATCTTCGTTCGTCATTTTGATTTTTTGCGACTACATCTATATAGTACTTAATAGCGTTTTAAACTCGGCAGTATAGTTTTTATATGTGACGTTCAAAAGTTCTTGTATGTATTGTACTTTTTAGATTATTGGATGATAGCTTTGTTACAGCTCGGGTATTTCCCTTCGGCCTAATTTCTCGCTTATAAAAAGCATCATGCATCCGGCCGTGTTGTAACAACAGAATTGCCAATAATCCGCGTGTAAATACAATTTGAATCGGACACAGTGGATTCGATATGGATCGTGCTTTTCATTAAAAGAAGGTATTTACTGGAATCACCGTAGTATGCCAATGGCAGCTCATACCGCGTACGCATCGTGGCGAGCTTGTGTTTACCGCGTAAATGAACATCTCGAATTCAATTTCAAGTAAGCAGTTTTAATATATGCGCCCTTCACTATTGTTATAACTTCTATTTCGTTCTTTTGTATATATAGTTTCTTTAAACTTTTTTAGCGAATAATTTGACAGTCAGTTTATTTAATATCAGAATAAACTGCATTTATCGTATTATCATAGAAAAGTAATAAAAAGATATTATATCTTTTATCCATTTCATATCGAAGTAATTATAACAATTAAAATGATGCAATAAATCATATTAAGATTATGACGCAATAATATGACAGTTGTTATTATTAGTATTATTATACCGCGTTATTTGTTGTTTGTCCGTCGTTTTCGTTTGGTACGTACATATACGACCGATAAAAGCGGCGAGTTTGATTTATCAGGCGAATTACTTTTCGGTTGTCCCGGTACTAATCCGCAAACGTTCATAGTCGCATTTAAAAAGTTCAACTTTAAAACACGACGTTATCTGTTACGCCGGGTAGTAAACACCGTTTATGGACGGTCGCTATTGGAGCCAATATAATACCCGGGGTCGTGTCTCTCTCCGTCTCTCCTCTCTCCGGGGCGTACAATCTAAAATTCGTTCGTGGCACAATTTCAACATCGAACCGCGATCGATATTAAAGTCCATTAAACTGGTAACCCGCGCGCTAACGGTTTCCAACCACTGCCGCGCGCGCGTCTGACCCGCGTGGGACTGTTCTACTGCACCGTCACTCGGCTGAAGGTATTAAGTAGTAATCTCCAGGCACGATCGGCCCGCGCGGTGAAAACAAGTGGAAAAAATCGCGCTGAACAAGCCGGACGAATCGTTCACGTCGTCCGAGTTGCAACAACAATGCGACCTTTGAGAATACGTTAAGTAATCGATATTTTTTTCTTTTCTTTTTACGGAAAAATTCACGTGACAATTATTCAGTCTCGGCAACGACGAAGAGATAAAGGAATTAAAACGATCCCGATACGGTGTTCGAAGAAACGTCATTTTAACGTTCCGTCAAACATTTGATCGAACGATTCGAGTGTGTAAAGAGAACGAAGGAGAATTGAAAGGAAAAGAAAGAGAGACAGAAGTAAAAGGTCCTGCCGGCGATAATTCTGCCGGCGGCGTGTTGCGATAGATTTTTACGAGGTCGAGAGTTATAACTCACCTCGTTCGCGGGCAACTCTTTGAATCCATTATACTCCCGGCGGCCGTAATAAATTTGGAAATTCTGTTAAATCCGCTTCGTGCGCTAACGTTTTCCAATCTCGACGTCTGACCGCGGAGAGCGAGCGAACAGCAGCGGGCTGTTTTACGGAACTGTCGGCCGAGCGGCGGCATTAAGTGGTAATCTCCAGGTATGAGCGGGGCGGCGAAAGGGACTGCAAAAAGCGAATTAAAAGAGCACGGTTGGCGGCGCCCGCGCGACCGCCACCATCGCCACCGGTTTCGCCAATCACTTTAAAAGGATCGGCCATTTCGCACGCGGCCGCGGCGTAACGATCGTTACGCCTGTTAAAGCAATATCGAGAGAGGCCGATTCGCTTTTACCTTTCGCCGGACATCGGCCGTGCTCGCTCAGACGATCGCGATGAATAATTGGGAACTTTTCCGTCGGTCGAGCCGGGGCTCTTATTAATCGGCTTTCCGATATAAAGAGAAACGCGGAACTGAGCGATGTTTTCCGAAAAAGGAGGGCGAGAGTGTGGGAGAGAAGGAGGGAAGGAAAAAAAGAAGGAAATCCAATTACAGCGACGGTATAATTATAAATTCTCAACTCGTACCGCGGAATTATTCATTCGAGGGACACGGCCGGCAAGGGGGAACGAACGAAAAAGGAAAAAGAGAGGAAGAAAACGGCAGTTTCGTTGAAAAATTAACCACTCCTTTTCCTCATATCACCGTTGCTTCGGTAAGAACGTATCATTCTTACCGAAAGAACAAATAATTCGACCGCCAACTGCGGTACGCGTCCATCGTCAAGGACTCGCCTCGCTCTTTTTATGATCCTCCGACCACTTTTTCTTCCACTTTTTTTTCTCCTACCCTCGCTTCTCGACGCCCGCTATCGCCATTTTTGCGGTCCGCACGAAAGCTTCTGAAAAATATGTCACTTCGAACAAAACCCCGATATGGCGTGCGAGGGAAAGCACTCCTGAACTACCAAAACGCGCGAACGATGAAAAAGAGGAGAGAAACCTGTAGGCGGACTCTCTCGAAGATTAGAGAGGGCAAAAAAAGGGTGGAAAAGGGTCGCGAGATTCCTGCATAGGAAGAACGGATGTCCGCGCGTAAGGCGTACAAATAAGCAGCTGTTTCCCCTCGTAACTGACTACAAGCACCATCACAAGCAGATTCCCTGACTAGGTGCCACTCGTTTATTCTCTCTTACAGCGACCCAGTTATCTTCCCTTATCCCTACTCGTCGCGTTTGGTTGCCCGCGAGCTAACAGCTTATACATCTGTTTCTTTTTTCTTCCCTCATTTTTCTCCCTTTCATCCCATGCGTTCTTAGGTCTCTGTTCTTCCCCCTCTGCGCTTTCTCCTCTATTCTTTCCTTTCAGAGCGAATTTCCACCCTCGAGCTGCTTTTACCGACTCGTTAAGGATACGCGTCTTCACGAAATAGTTGGAATTGTATCGAATCATGGGGTGGAGATCGAAATTGCTAACCCCCGGGAATACGGATGCCCGAACGACAAACTCGAGCAACAGTCACCGCACGTTTGTGTTCCTCCAACCCTTTGTCGCATCATGGAATTATAACAGATGACTTTATCTATTTTTCGGCGAGTTCCCTTGGACATTGACATAGATTGAATTTCGTCGAAAAAGAGGAAAGCGATACGATAAGAGAATCACTATCGGCAAAGAGAAACAACAATCGTATCATCCAAAGTTATTACAGCTATTAGTTTTTACATAGCTATATATATTTTACCTTAAGGAAAACGCTCGAATATTTATTATGAATATTTGTAACTCGGATTTATACGGCTTGATATTTTACGCCGATACCGCCGGCGATCAACGCTAAGAATGATCGATCTCCAGCGAGATACGAGATTGGTAGCGAAATATTTGCTCAAACTCCACGTTGTGAGAACTCATGGTCGCGCGAGAGTCACATAGACGCCCGTTTTTATAGCCGTGATTTCCTGCGGAAGAACGTTGCGATCGCTTAATGCACCGCAACGGCGTCGCGTACACGTGACGCTTCCTGAAAGCGTCTCTCCGATATGGCCGGACAAGGGAGCCACCCCTCCTTCTCTATACACCGGACGCGGTATAAACCGCGTGAGAAAGCAACGGCAACGCGATTTTCATGAATAATAAAAAGGGCGAGGTGCCGGAGAGCTCAGGTTTCCCTACGCTGATCCACCTATCGCTTTCCGGAGAGAAAGCGCAATGTTTTTTCATTCTCCTGAAAAATATGCTGGCCTCGGGCCTTCGTCTTCCTACTTTCGAACATTCTCGTTCTCGCCTCTTCGCAGGCAGAAGCAGTTTTTCAGCTATTCGGTTTCTTCCGCAACATAGCAACATGAGGAGAGACGGAGAGACTATGTATGCGATCCAATTTTGAGTAAACTCAAATATCGGTGCGATATGCACATATTTGTTCATTAATATAAGGTATTTTTTCGCGCGAAGGAAATTTAAGCTCATCAAGCTTATATCGATTCCTATTTTTGAGAACGTAAACTTAAAAAATAAAACGTACAAAAATACATGTATCAATTGTTCTCGTTCCGTCTCCTCTCTGCTACGACCTGCTCGCGCGAGTAATCTATCGTTTTTCTTATGAAAAATGATTCTCATACACAAAATCGCCCTTTCTGACGTAGAAGATCGTCAATAAGCGAACCTCAGCAAAAGCCAAGGATATTTACTTCCTTCGTCTGCTGAACCTGGACTCGCTAATAGTTTTCCGATCGATCGTGTCGGTCCGAAAATGAAGGGGGTCATTAAAGAGCTTCCGAACTATTTTCCCAAGCTCGCAGCTTCTGCACCGCGTTCGTTGCAAGTTCTAGCGAAAGCTCAGAGCCGCAAGATCGTCTTATGACCGATTGCGCGAAACTGCCAACAGGCTTTATTAAGCCATCGTCTTAATGAACCCCATTCGACAAAATTGACTTCCTAGTTCGAAAATATTTATTTGCGCGTCTTTTACTACTTTTATATTTTACTTCACTTTTATATACCGTTCGGTAATTTCATCGGTGAACGTTTATTTGCCGTTGTTTATAATAAATTTAATGAAAATCGTTACTTTGTAAATACACTACGCGTTTTACGCGAAACGAGAATCGAAAGATTATTTCTGCCTCAAGCTTAACAAGAACTGATCGGAAATTAGTTTACTCTCGAAATTACTCTCTTAACGCGAGAATTGATTCGCGCGATTGTTTTGCATTCCGTCTCTCATCTTTTATGTATTTTATTCGACTTTCTTGTACTATCAGATTCCACTCTTTATTCCCTATCCCCTCTCATATGCTGACGCGTCTCAGACATTAGCCGGCGTTCTCCGGTATACCTCTCCCTCTCTCATCTTTCGCTCTTTCCTTCACGCCAGCCTTTCCACCATCGTGCCCAAGCTCCGAGCAAGCTTTTGTTGAGCTTTTGATGGAGAGATTCCGCGCTTTGCCACGCTTGTCTGGAGCTTCCTCTTTGTCCTTTATTTTTCCCTCTTGCTCGGGGCTCCGATAGCGGCGTTCTGGTCCCAATTTCTCACGATCGAAAGGTTCACGAGCTACTCAGCAGATTTCACGGAAAAAATGTCTAGGAATGATTTCGATAATAGCGACAAAGTGGAGATATATGGAGACGATTTACGGATATTATCGGCATTTCCGAGATTTCCTCTTTCGCATTATTCGGCAACGTTTCACTCCCCCCCTTTATCGATACACGTATCAACTCGGCAGACTCAAATCACGGTCATCTGTTATCCATTTCCGATATCCATCGAGAGCGAGACTTGTATGGCGAATTGTAAGCCACAAATACATAAGTAACTGATATAAAAAATAATTTTATTAATAAGAGCACTTATTTTTATCCTTGTAATTTATACTCAAATACCGCTGTATAATTTCAAAATGTCAGGAATATATTATTTACGGGATTATTTTAGGACAAAATATTTGTAAAAAATTAAATCTGTATAGAGATCTGTAAAATATACGAATTTTACACGCATTGTTAGACGTTACGTCAGAATCTCTATTTACTATATATCCTACGCGCAAATCTCTGCTTATAATCATTTTTATCAACAAAAAGTTAGGATTGAACAAAGCGTACGAAGATACTGCCAACTTTGCTTCAATGTAACATTAAATGAGAGGAAGTAGATTTTTTTAGGTATAATCGAAGAACACTGGTCGCCTTGGCATCAATTTTTTCAAAATAAAAATTGAAACGCCACGTCTTTCACTTTATTGCATCGTGATTTTTACACAAGTTCTCGTGATTTCTTTTTTTATAAATTCGCGATCTACCGGTGGCACGCGCGATCGATAACCGAATGTACACGGAAGCTGTATCATCTTGTATTATGGTTTTTATTCATCGAGAAATAGAGACGATTCGTTCGCCAACAATGTCCTAACTACAATGTAACGAAGCACTCGACTTCTGCTTCTATTTCAATCTATCTCAACATACTTTTGAGGATTGAACGAAAGATTTCTTCTTTCTTAGTCTAACAAAAAGCCACGAAAATCAAATTTATTGCGAAAAAAGTAGCTTTGAGCATTATATCGTGAAAGTACTAAATGCTAAATTAAAAACTTGCTTTTTCCAAACGACGTGAGAATATAAGAATTTATCTTTGAAATATTTATCGGGAAAGGGGACAGGGTGCGATTTAATTGTCCAGATTTTAAAATCTGAAGCAAAAAAGAGTGAATTTACAAGTTTCTAAGATTTTTGTTTAATACAATTTAAAGTAGTTCCCGAATCCACGTATTTTTTTTATCCCTTGTTGAACTCTTCACGCAGGCCTGGGAGAAGAAAAAGCCACAAACGAGGCCCAACAACGGGTATGCGAGAGAACGCGTCGAGAGTGAGAAATAAAAGCATTCGCGTAAACAGCGCGCCGGGTCATGAATTACTTAAGAATATGGGTTCACCGTTGGATCCGCGAATTTACAACCGCGGCTCCTCGCCAAGCGAGAGGGCAGCCGAGTGGCCGCGCGCGACGTTTCCTACGTTCGTACGTCCGCCGGTTGCATTGTTTTAATAAAGCCAGTAAACATATTTTATTTCTTGTAATGCTGTTTACGTCTCGTAAAATGGTTAAGCTTCTCGCCGGGCTCGGACGCCGGTAAAGAATTGTCCTTAAATCGAGAGGAAAACGCGCGCGCGGAAAATACTGCGCGATGCAACATTAACTATGTCTCGGGAAAAGTTTGCACGATTTCATAAACTGCCAAGTACCTTCCGTTATAGCTACAGAAGTGTGTCGATAAATGTAGAGAAGTATTTTTTCTCGCGTTTTGTTTCGTGTAATTTAATGTATTACCGTGAACAATTTTAATGAGTGAGGATAGAAAAAAAAATAACTGTCATATAAATACATATTATAAATGTAATTTACAAGATCTCTTTGACGCCAAATATTTAATTAATACAATCTAATTTTATCACTATTTTATTCTATTTGTTTTTATCCTCACCAGTATAGAAACCCTAATATTCCTTTGTGTCATTTTTATTATTTGTCACTTGGTCTATAATCTCACGACAAATTTTAGAAATAGTCGCAAAACGATGCTATTGTGGATAACAATACAATAATATAATCGACATGGGAAAGTACAGTGGAGTTTCGTGTACAACCGGATGAAACAACTGACTGCGCTATCAACGTGCCACGTCGAGTCTGACAAAGGCCGTCTGGCGTCCAGTTGCCTCCTGGGGCCAGAAAAGCTATGATCCACAAATTTCATTAACACCTACCATCCGAGATAACGTTGTCCATAATTTTGTAGTCGGATCCACGTTAAATGCACACCACCGCCATGTCGCACGAATATTTGAAACCATCGCGGAAAACCCTCGGCGATGAAATTACCGATGATGTTTCTATACTATGTCTCACAATCGGACACATTCGATAACCGATTCTGTATATTCCAGCCGTTTAATCCCTTTTATAGCTTAACGTTTTATTAACTCTCGCAACAGCTTAACGAACGAATTTTGCCGCTGATTTTCACCCGAATTCTGTAAAATCACGGTGATAAATTAATTCCGTGAAATTACGAGAATTACACTGTTCATAAAAAGCGTGATCAAATGTCGATGATGTAGTATGAAACTGCGTTATACACAATTTGTAAATGAGTGTAATAAAGGGGAAAAAAATATCGTCGAAATTATTCTGCGTTTTAGATTTTAAATATAAACGCAACTCTTCGTTCTGTACAATACATCTCGCTTTCCTCACGCGACAAAATTTCAAGTCTTTTTTTTTGGGGGGGGGGGGGGGGGACAAAAATTTACGTTGGAGAATTTGAAAGAACATTCGCAGATCGTCAATCTCATGGCCACTAATTCCTGATGTTTACGATTCTGTGTGCCGAGTGCCGACCAACCCCGACGGCCAGAGACCGTCAATGACTCTCCATTTTCATGATGCGGCCGTAACGCGGTCTGTGAGCGACATACGCCGTTCCCGTGGATACCGATTTAAGTAATCCCCGGGATACGGGAAATTCGACTCTCCGCAACCGATGCCGCGGGATAGTATACGCCACGTCGACCTTTCGGCCCGTTCGAAGCTTAATTCACCGCGAAATACCGGACGTCCATTAGCTGGCGAGTCTGCTTTAACCGAGTCCGCCAAAACTCCACTCACGCGCGCCGGTGTTTCACGCACACGCGTGCCTATCACGCGGCGTGTATATGCGGTTCAGTAGATATGTATATACGCTCGTGCACGTTTATCACGCCATCCTACAAATTCACGGCATTGACTAACGATTCCGAGCGTTTTCTATAACGCGCCGCTACGAATTATTTCGCTAATTGAAATAAATCGGAAATAAAGTCGTGAGAAACTGTTTAAATGCTGATTTATTTTTACTTAATAGTGTTGTTAAATATTAATTTCAGTTAGATAATGACTTTTTGCAGATGTATTACAAAATTCTGCATAATTTTACAGTATTGATGTCAAATAATTTTAATATCAATAATGTAAAATTTTGATATTAAATAATTTTAATATTGCATAATTAATATTCTGTTACACACGATAATTACGTGATTTTTAATAGATCAAATAATTAATATTTATAATAAAATATAATACTTTTTACATCATTCCTCACTATATTCAGTTTTCAGTAAAAATAAAGCCAATTTTATGATATTATATTTCATTTGGTTTTCAGCTTTTACAAAATAATTTAAATTTAATACAAATGTGTCATATAATTGTTCATATTACTTTTCTTCTTCATATGTATTTATATATTTCTTATTGTAATAGTTTTCGTTTTTCTACTTATCCATATTCCTATCTATCCTATCTACTCCTATTTAGTGCACCGACTTCAGTTACGACTACAAATACAACCAATTTACAACGGAACCTACGTGCTGGCTAATCCGTTTGAATTACTGATTCACAATTTAACGGGATTAATTTGCAATTTTAATTTACGAGTGATTAGAATTTTAATTCGCGATCAATATGGGCTAATCAGATGAACAGGCTATAAAAGATTATAATTAAATTTGCTTTATATACATATATATTAGAGTATAAAAACTTTATACTCTAAAAACCTCTGTTTTAGTATAATTTATCACTCATTTTATCTCTTTTCTTATTTTTCAATATTTATTTAAGCAAACTAAGTGAACTCGAAGATTTAATTAAACCTATAAAATTTTCCTGTTATATTATCTTTTAGCTTAAATTTATAATCTTTTTTCAAACATGAAAAAATGTATGACTATGATAAATGATGAATTCAGATCTCAGTTTACTAGAA
Organism: Temnothorax curvispinosus; assembly: GCF_003070985.1. Classification (NCBI taxonomy): domain Eukaryota; kingdom Metazoa; phylum Arthropoda; class Insecta; order Hymenoptera; family Formicidae; genus Temnothorax; species Temnothorax curvispinosus. Next base: position 2,735,571 of record NW_020210305.1, read on the forward strand.
TAATAATACAAACTATTTTATACTGCTACATTTGTTATTATATTGTAAATTTAACTGTTTATGTAATAATTGTCAAGGAAGAAGAGAGATTTTTAAGCCTTCTATTCGCGTTTTTAATATTTTATGCATACCTACATTCTATATAAATACACATTCAATATAATCTTCATAAATCCATTATCTCAGGATTAAAATAAAAAATAATTTAAGACTCACCGATACGTTGCGATGCATATGCGATGTGTAATCGTAGCGATGTTGTAAACGAATATTGATCTGTAACATAGAAATATATCGAAATTATAACAACGCTTAAAATAATTAAAATAAGAGATTAATTATTTCGAACGTTAAATTCAAGTTTAATTTTTAAACAGATATTTAGTAAAAGAATTATATAATATCCACAAATTCTTTTTATTTTTATCATTACATAATGAAAGCCTGTGTAACAAATAATAGATAACAACAGATGAATAACAAGTCACTCATGTCATGATTGTATTGTCAATGTCTGATGTCTCCTAATCTCTTTTTTCCCGTAGATTCTTTCATTACACTCACACAATACCTATTCGCGAAACCGTTTAATTATGATCGCGCGCGAAATTAATCCACCATAATACGACAACTGCGAGGTGCTTTTCACGGCATGACACACGATACACACTTTATTATGTGGTGAAGACCGTTAAAATAATACGAAGGGATTATAATAATTATGTTCCATTCGTAACTTGCAATATTTCATAAATTAAGAATATTACAGTGACGAATCTCGAGCGGATGAAGGCTTATGAATCACTTATGTACGAACGTGGAATTTACACGATTATTAAATATTAATTTAATTACGATTGTATACATAGAATCATTGATTCCTCAACGTATATGAGTTTACATGCACATTTCGGAGCATACGTGCATTTTCCAGATCCTCTTTGGTCTCTACATGTGTGTCCCAATAAACGACTAAATTTATTTATTGATAATCATTAATAATCTCGTGTACTTATTAAATAAACGCGTATTAATGCCGAATTAAGGCATTTATGATCTCGTGTACTTATTAAATGCGTACCAATGCTGAAATATCTACTTCGATAAAGATTTTCGTACGTTTCCATACGATAACAGTCATTAATCGCAAGAAACAATTAATCACGTTGATAATAAATTATTTGTAAAGGATCGCATTTGCATCTCCCGTACCTGTCGCGATCGCGCCTCGGAAAGTAATACAACGATACACAGAGCGGCTCGTGCCGCTAGTTGTTCGTTTGGATATCGACACACGAATGATAGCACGATGATCTTGTGTACGTATCAGCTGTAACGGCACTAACGGCGTGCTATACCTCGAAAAAACAAACACCGAAGCTGCGCGCTAGTCGAATGTTGTCGCGCCGGAGTAATAACTTTATAAAAACAAACTGAATATATATTTCATCGCCAAATATTCTATTTGTTACGTTTTACATTAATTTCAATAAAAAAAATTGGCTATTAAATCTAACGTTTATTTAAAGAATATAATTTTACCTTTAATTGGATCGACAAACTTATTTGTAGATTAATTTATTGTTAATAATTTCTTTGAATTTATATTTGATTGAAGAGTAAAGTTGTGTGTGCGATTTTAAGAAATCAAAAAATCAAAATAGAAATATTGTCAGAACTGTCTTTGAAGTGCATTATTGTCTCAATTGTAATGGCTAATTTTACTTATACAGAGTTGATGGATTAGTGATTTTATATGTACCATATATGACTAATGTATGTAGATATACCGTATATGACTAATGTGTATATAATGTATAATATAAACAGACTAATGTATGTTTTAATAAGTTATGATGAATAGACTAATGCGTGTTTGATGTTCAGAAACTTTAATCTGGATCCTTTATTCTCGTTGATAATGGAGCTTTCCAAGTGTTAACGGTAATCTATATACCGAGCACAAATGTATCTATGAGTTTTAGAATAGAATTACCATGGCATTAGCCTGCTAGAATATACGTTTTATTTTAAGCTGCAAAATACTATTTGTGCTCTACTGATTTCAACTTTCGAATTTTAATAACGTGACTAAAAGTGAAATGCTATTTACGGATTAAGTTGCTTGTATGCAGATAAATAAATCACATTATTTTTATTTACTAAATTTAAATGCACAATAATTTATCCAAATTTCGATTCGTAATTTATCAAAATGTTTCACACTTGAAAATTAAAAAATTACAATACGCTGAAATTTTTTCTAAAGAAAAATCGGCTTCAAAATCGTTAAATAATCTATCATGATCTTTTGAGTATTATGTACGTCGTTGCTCGTATTTCTAATTAAAAATTACGTGATTATTGACCGTACAAAGTCGCTCGTTAAATTCCAACACAGCGGGAGGGAGGTACTCATTGTTGACAATGAAAATTGAACAATAATGGGAAAAGCGACGTTGGTGCTTGCCGCATCTTCCCGGCTTGACGATCAAACGGCCGGTAACAAAGTTTGCCCCGCATAAACAACACAAAGGCCTATTGAACTCCACGGGGCATGGGACATTAGAGACAGTGGAACGTTTCCTCCTTGCAATTAGCCGGCTAATTGCTCGCCGTTGTGATACGGTAAGCGCATTACAACGGGGCCGCGCATCGGATGACTCTGGCGATGCATCTTCGATCTGCCGGCTGTCGTCTGTCGGTGGTGCATTCAGAGGTCCGTGCATCTCGACCTAAATACACGGGCGCCAAGTAATACAGGGAACAGTGTTGCGTTCCCTAATTATCGTATCGTAGTCAAGCGAAGTCAACCGGTGATAAAATTATCGACCGTAAGCGTATCCCTTGTCGTCGAGGTTGTTTCCGCGCTCAAAGTTCCTTTTGTTAAAATTACGAGGTGACACATTTTTAGCCATCGAAAAAAGAAACCGTATTTTGCAATTATTTGTATTTCACTTTTAATAATTACGATTCTAAAAATGTTGAATTTATATCACACTTTATTTTTACTGAAGAAAAAATATTTTTCTGCGACATTATTACTATTTGCGTGAGTTATTCAAGCTAATATAATTATTCTGAAAATTGTATACTTTTTTGAACCATTATGCAGATAATAAAAACAAGATTATGTGAAGCTATTAATTATGCGACAAATAGGAGAGAGATATTTAAAACTAATCGCTTTGCATTTTTTCAAGTATATTATTAAGGCTGTTGAAATAATGAGAATGTAGTTGAGTCCAAGATTATTCTGTTTACAAGAATAGCACGTTTACCTTTCGCAAGTCTGTTTGCCTTTCAAAAGCCATCGTATACTTGAAATTTTTATCGCAACCACCCCGCCGCGTAGGGTGAATAAGAAAAATCCTGGGGGTATTAAAAAATAAACGCATCCACCGTTTTCGATACCTATTTAGAAGCCGACCGTTGGGAAATCATACAACGAAAGTTTCCGCACCTCACTTTTTCCGTGAAATTATGGAGTATCGGTGTACGAGGTTTTGCACTTTAACTACCAGCGTAGCAGCGCGCCGCCGCTCCATTTATTTTACCATCGATAACGTCGATTCGCCGCCATTTGCCACTTTTACATCGAAACCGTATTATTGTGACAGGTTTTGCTACCTTTCCGATAGTTGTGACAAGCGGCTTAATACGCGAAATTCGATGCTGCAATTTTAAGTGAGTCGCGGCAATAGCTGTCCGCAATTAAATGAGAGACGTCATTCAGTTTTATTCCTTACAATTCAAGCGCGCTTTTCTAGAATTGCATCTTGCATGACACAAAACTAGAATAGACTTAATCAATACGAACTTTAAACAAGTATTTCGATTTAATGGAAACTGTTCTACCTTTTTCTTTTTCATTAAATTTACGCGCTTATATCTTATACCCGAACAAAGAGAATATGAATATAAAATGTAAACTGAAATTTTTCAATTAAACTAAAATTCGCAGACGAGTGGAAGAGCACAAAGGATAATAATCTGGTTTCTATTTTTAATAAGTGAATAAAATACTAAAGTAAACAGAAAAATTAAACAAACGGGACGATGGCACAAATATGATGGAAGAATCTTTCTTCTTTTAACGCTTTTCCGTTTCATCCTGATAATAGAACAACGTTGTCAAAACGGGTTCGCCATTATCTACATTGAAGTAAAAAATCATACCGTTAATGGTATTAAATCATTAAATACGACGGTAACCGTAGAATTTTATGCGATTTATCGTTTGAGATACTGAAGACTGAAGGACATATTCACCCTCGGAAAGTTGAACGGGATTAAAATGAAATATTTGGAATACACGTTGGGCTGTTTATTAAGCTTATCCTGAAGAAAGAAGGGGGAGCATTTGTGACGCGAGCTTATCCCTAAGAGTCCATTTCACATCGTGAAATATAATCGCTGTAATCCATGATGGCGTAAACAGTAATTATTCCTTTGAAAAGGACTCGTGTCCTTCATAATCCTCCCTTGTAGCCCTCACACGGATGTTGTAATTCTACCAGAAGATCGCAATATCCACGATCATAGTTCTACAAAATGCTGACGGTAACCCTCTTAATTAATTGAGCAAACGTTACACGGTGTAATGTCGTGTATTTAATTCTAAAGTGTATTTAATTATAAATGTGACATTCCTATTTTCTGTTATTCGAATACGAACGACCCAGTTCACGGAATGCATTATGTTACATTGAAATAAAAAGTCAAGCATTAGAATATTAAATATTAAAATATTACTAGAGTATTAAACAGTTCTCGCTATTGCTGGAAAATCACGCGAAGCGTGTACTTTAAACTTTAGATACGATTATCAGGTTAGATAGATCATAACGTTTGCAATGGTAGGTATCTCAAGATTAAAGCAGCAGCATATAGAGATATGAAATAGCTGTCACGACGGTTTGTAGTTAGGAAGAATTAGAACGAAGACGTTTGCTCTGCGACAAGCGACGCGCAATGTTCGAGCGAAAAAATTACGACGATCTTTGATCGAACTTGTCGTTCTTTTATCCTCCCGTTATATAGAATAGAACGATCTTGTTCCACGTCACGTTCACTTTTCCACGAGCCATCCTCTCGATACAGAGGTTTCACCCACAGGTTTCACTCCATTCATCTCGCCAATTTGTAAAGCCAACGGTATTAATCACGAGATCAAACGACGATTTAGGACGACTTTCTTCAATGCCTCTCTACGCCCCGCCCGTCTCAACGTCCAAGGAAGGCGAGTTTGGCTTTAAAGCTTAATCCCTTAAGAGCCGCCGCTCGAAACCAACCTACTCGATGCGAAGCCCTGCTAAGGCGGGCCGACTGGTTGAGAGGGTAGCTCGGATATTACGAAACCACCCGCTCGCCGCCCCTCTTTAGTCTCTTCACCCGTCCTCCGCCCTCTGCTTTCTTGTGTCCTTTTACACCACCTGCCGCCAGCATTGGAACATTAGTGCAACTCCGAGAGACAAGCTTTTATATTCCGGTAATGTAGCTTGCACCGCCCCGGTCCTTCGTTTAATGAAGTTAACTAGCGTGACGCTCGACGTACTTGTTGTTGGTGAAACGATTACAACCCGCTTGCACACGCTGGTCTCGAGTTTTCTCCAATCGTATTCGAGAAAAATGAGCGCACCGAAAATGAGGAAAGGAGACCAGACGTCATTCGCACAGTCTTGTTAAATCGCGACATACACGACATACTTTGACGCATTTTTCGTAACGTTGCTAGCTGAGCTTAACCCTCGAGTTTACTGCATGTTTCCGGCTCTCGCTCTTTCTCTACAGAATCAGGTAAAGATACATTTAAAACGAAAGACGAGAGATAACTCCTTCCTGCGAGATAATTAGTGAATTTTTCTACCAGGTAAATGCTGATAATAGTAGAAATATATAATCTTAAAAATATACTGTTATATAATCTTTGACGTGTGTACAAATGTAAAAATATAAATTACACATTAAGAACATGTAAAAACGATGTCTTAAGGAGAAATTTTCACGCTATGTCAGCAAGTGTGCTATTCCCGAACTTAATTCCCCGATTTCGTGACGTTTTCTTCGCTTCGTTTTGGAGCGATTTGCACCGGCGCGGCGTCCCGAACTCGAGGGGCTCTTTTTCTGCGACTCAGGGCAATTTCGCATAGATCGATTTCTCTTGAAATGACGCGAGGCCAATATATGAGGGTACATACAGAGCGACCCAGACACTCCGCAGCAAACTTTTCCATCTACGGTTTCTTTCATCAATTTTTTTACATCAATTTCTTCCCAACGAGAATTATATCAATAATTAAACTGTAAGCAATGCAAAAATAACGAACTTTAGCAAATAGATGGCCCTGTTTTTTAATTAACTTTTAATTAAACTTACTTTAAAATAATATAAATTCGAAACCTACTAAAATATTACTAGAAATTGACAAATTGAAAGATAGCATCCAATCAAATGGTTGCTACAAAATTTAATGAAATATTATGCGATTTCTGGAACACCCCATAAATATACGTCCATGTCCAGAAAGTACGCCTGCAGCTGCATCGCCGCATATGCTTGAATTATGAAGGCGCGTTTGCCTGAGACTTTTACGGCGGATTTTATCCTACGTGGTTTATTGGCACGTCCCTTATTGGCCGGCTCTCTCACTTGGAACCGACAGCGATTAATTCCCTCTACCTCCATGACCGGACGTGAATTTTATTTCAGACGATGACGCGATCATTACGGATGCGTACGACTGCATTCGCCCCGGTGCGATTGAAAACCCGCTGAGTCATCCGTTATTCGTGCTACGTTCTGGCGCTAACATAATTTAGCATTGCGAGGCATCGAGAAATGCGAGCGCAATTACGAAATCGTGAAAGTTAATTGCATTTGATGACTTGACGGATCGAACGTGCGTTGGATGTTTAATAATTATGAAAAAGTACTGTTGTCTTACAAACAACTACTGAATGGTTAACCGTATCCCATGACACACTGTATTTCTTTCATGAAAATGTTTATTTATTAATTGATACCTTTTTTCTATCACCTATAGAGTTACCGTGAAAAGCAGTATTAAAAAAGAAAAAAAAGTATTTTTAAAACAAGCTATTTTCTCTTCAAATATTTTCATCTTTTATTTTTTAGCACTAAATATTTCTTTCTATTTTCACAATTATAAATCTATTAAATTAGAAATTAAATTAAGAGTGGAAGTTTTACTTATATTGTTGAAGTTTAAGTATATATATATATAAATATATATATATATATATATATATATACACATATATATATGTAAATCAAGAACTGTAAAAAAATCAACAATTGAAGAACACTCTGATCTTAAATTAATTGCGTAATCCATAGATAAAAATGACTTAGTTAATCTACGAAATTCTATACAGACTTCGGTAATATTTATGAAGTTTTATCTAGTTATGTCCATTGCGAACAATATGACGATAGATTATATTTTGCAATGTGTTGTCTTATTATTAATCTTCTCACAACGTTTATTATCGCATACAATCCGAAATTTCTCGGGAAAGTAGCAGGTAACGCATTCGATAATATAATCGAAAGATCCCCATCTATTTACGATTTCACATAATTGCTGTAACATCCTGTAGCCTACGGCTGTTTTCAATACGCGGAAAATATTCCCTGCGGACCGCAACAAGACCGTTCCCCCATATACCTGTACATATATCGCCTAAATTGCACCACCCGCGGCTCGAGAAAGCCAACCAATGGTGCAGGGTAGAAACTCCGCCATCCGACATTCTCCACGCAAATCTTCGTGGCAGTTCTGCCCTTGGCCCCTCCGTTACAACCCCATCGAACCCCGTTGGCCTGTCACTCTTTCATCCGGCAACTTCTCAAGTGTCTCGAGACGTATCGAAGTGCCCCGGGTTACTTTCTCGTATCTCCTCAGGGATAGAAACTTCACAACCAGTCAGCACACAAAGATCGCGAGAAGAAGGTCGACCACTAGGAAAGTTTCGAGTGAATTGGCAGAATATTTCGCAGCGGTACGATCGGAGTCCGATTGCTTTGTCACAGTTTCCTCTATTGCGTCCGAATGAGATGCAAAGAAAATCTCGTTGAAAACATCGAAATGAAAAATCTACTTCTAACAAGCAATCCCAAGAATAAATGAATTCCGAGACACGCCTAATTATTAGAACGATGTATCTAAATGCGTTACATGATTACAGAAATATATCTCTCTTATCTTCATGTGTCTGTTTAAAAGGAAACACTTGATACGAAAAATGAGATTGAAAGAATGCGAAAATGTACAACAAACTACTCCTTGCTTTTCTGTGAATTTTCGGAATTTGCACGAAGATCTTCGATCGTTCCGAATCGACTGAAACGTTGGGATGTCACGATGTAGGTAACGGACCTCGTCCGTCGCGAAGTCTGGGGGCTGTGCATCCCTGGAGATGTCGTTTCCAGATGCCGCACCCGGGGTATATATCGCGAGGTACACGGCGACGAATATTTGCGACTCCGATTACGAAAGTCGAAGGCGATTCGATTTCAACCGTCGGGAAAGGAGGTGAGCGACTCCAGTATCGATTTTCTCGGGAGCGTATTTGACCCCCCCGAGCTACTTTTTCCCTCGAAATATGCTGATTATTCGAGCGCCAGTCACGTTTTTGTATTACATCGGGCCGCGATACGCTATCTCGCGCCGGAAAGACGGAAGACGGAAATTTATTATTTCCCCACAGTTACGACGTGTTATTTATGTCCGGCGGTTTGATTCTAGAGGTTTTCAAAGTCGCCGCACGAGATCTCTGTACCTCGGTGATACGCCACGCGCTCTTAATATTTTCGTGTAATGTCGCGCGTTTAGACACGAAGAGAATTTATGCGCGGCGAACGATGATTCGGCACGCACCCTCGTTCTCGCAACACGATCCTGTAAGCCGTCGATATTTCAGAGATTCAACTGTGTGGCACTTCCGCGGACTTCCTCCGATTTGTGGATTCTCTAGATCCCCCGTGAGGGATCGCCGATTTCGAAACTGTCGTACATCTGGCTATCTCGTAGCAATTTCGTCCTAACGACACCCGGCAAATCCATTTTTCCCCTCATTCGCTTCCTATTTTTTTCATCAATAGATCGGCTCTTATTTGCTTTAACTCCAGTTATCAATTATGTATGAGCCGAATGATAACACGGAAGAGAACGTTTCGGGGCCGCACGAATTGATCACCTGTTGCTCAATCAAATATACGAAATAACGTTGTTAAAATTACGATTTATTCCTATATTATATTCGTTTTCGCCGCCGGTTGAGGTAGAGCAAATATTTGCTGCCGATGGCAAATGCAGTTGCGGTTCGGCAACGCGCAAATTTTGTGGAAATACACGTTACGAAGCGCTAAGGCCGCTCACAGAATCGTCGGAGCGGGAAAAGTCAACAAAATCCCAAAGAAGCGCTCGCCGCACCATACGCTTCTAAAAGAGTGCCGCCTGTGCCGCCGAGTAGTCCTTTATATATAACTTTGACCCTCTAAGAAAACAATTCCTTTATCGCCTATACGTAAGCGTCTCCTCGTAAAACGAGGGTGCCAAAGAGATCAGTCAGAACCTTTTTTCATGACTAGCCCTTCACTGAAAGCCGTTCTCGAACAAGAGAAAGCGCAGTATCTTCTTTTCTCCCTTTTCGTATGCCTTGAAATCTTACGATCGCGAGAGTGATGTCGAAAGTAACGATAAAAGGATCCTCCACGTACGGGCGAAAAAAGGGATGGAAGTAAAACGAGTTATTTGAAACCGATCATTCTATTGATTTCTCTCCATTATGTTTCACTCGAACGACGCGAAACGCGGGCCCGCGCTGGATGATACGATAAGACGGAAGATGGAGGATGCGAGAGTGAGCGCGCAGAATGGGACAAATCGTTACAATGCCTCAACGTTCTTCATACATCCGCCTTCGAATTGAAGTAATCCCGGTATCACAACGGCGATAGTTGATATTCTATATTCTATTACCGAAATTTTTTTATCAGTACTTTAATTATTTTGATCAAATAAATTGCTCGCAACGGCATCAACCTAAAGCGATTTCATATCAAATTGATAAAGTTACTTTACTAACTTTACGTTACTTTGTCTTTTATTGTAATGTACATTAATCAAAAAATTAAAGATCCATTCCGTCGCGCGGAAATTAAGCGGCAAATGTCGCCAGTAGAGAACGTCATTATAGAGTCAGACATTAACATGATAAAGAATGTAGCTGAATGTGTCTTTAATCACTTTACGGTTCTACTACTTTACGGTACACTCGATATATTTTTCGTCATCTCGCTACAAAGTTAACAAAGTAAATACACAGTCTGTAACTTAATCTTGTGTCCTGTGTCCTGTCGGGCAAGAATCTCTGAAAAGAAAAATCTCTTCTCGCGTGAAACTGTGATCTTACGATCGCGTTGCGGCGAACATAAATCTAAATGTAACGGTAAAAGACTCGATGTGCGAATAGAGATAAAGCGAGGGAGAGAGAGAAAGAAACGGTGCAAAGCGCCGTAAAAGGAAATTGTAAAAAAGAAGGCGTTCATCCCCGACAATAACTCGTCCACGTGCGCTCGGTCCATCATATTCGCGCTTTTACGCGCGCGCATTTGCGTGCATAGTCAAGTGGCGTGCACAGCGAGAAATCGCAAATAAAGAAGGAAAACCAGGAATGGAAGAACGCCGTAAAGAGAACGAGAAGCCGGGAAGAAAGACAAATTCCCACAAAAATCACGTCTTCCACGAAAAAGGCGACAGCGACGGTCGTCGTCTTCGTTATCATTGTCGTTGTCGTTGTCGTCGCCGTTGTCGTCGTCATCGTCGTAGTCGTGTTCGTTCTCCGGTTGTACAATAGTCGTCGCGCGACCTCGGACACGAGGAAGGCGCGGCGGCCGGATCGCCAGGCGGGGACAATAGCTTTGCCGACGACTTTGTTGTCGTTGCGACGCGGTCGACGTCGGGTGCTTGTATTGTTTGTTGTCGCCGGTGGAAAAGCGCACGGAGGAAAGAGGATATAGCGGGAGGAAAAGGTGGGACAGGAGAGGGTGGAAATGGCTGCGGGGGGCCACACGGAAAGTCTGCAGGCGATTTCTATTGTCGGCCGCGAAGCGCTCTCTCGGCCGCCGATATAATTGGCGCAGCCGCGCGTCGGATAACTCGGACGATAACGAGGACAAAGAAGCGGCGCCGCGGAAGAAAACAATGGGGAGAGGAAGACCCTGAGAAAATCCTGGAGGTTGTCGAGCATTGGACTACCGCTCTCCCCCTATCGGCCTCTCTCGCGCGTTAATAGCACGCGAATCCCGTTGAATTTGACAGATCCTGCTGAGAAAATGAAAGAAAGAAAGAGCGACGCGACTTGTATAATAGCTTCGAGTTCCTTAATGCACAATAGTTGCGACTATGGTAACAAATAGTCGGTAAATTGCTTGACCCATTTACGATGATTTCACGTCTGCGCAATATACACAAAAAGAGAGTCCAACAATCTCTCGATTAGATCATACATCTCGCATGCATCTTTGTTAACTTGAATGTTTTCGATACATATATGGTAATGTACATGATGACATCGATGCTGTCGTGATCTGTGCTAAAAAAGCAATACAGCTAAATGTCCTCATTACGTTGAAGCAAATAAATTATGTAATGTGGTAATTAAATTCTCCTCTCTGTTCATGTTAAAAGTAGAACTGTTAATTTGACAGATAAAATAAGCTATTAATTTATGCACTTATCTCGATTTGACTCGAAATTTCCAACAAAATCAAATTGCGCTAAAGAATTTTTTAATTTATCTCTCTATAGACATTATTATCTCTTTCGATAAATGTAGATTCGAAAATGGGAGAAATTGATTTAATGTAATAACGCTGGCGGTGTTGGAAATAAAAAGTTTGACGAATTAAAATTAAAAATATTTTTAAAACAACGTAAATTTGAAAATATTTTTAAGCAAGAAAAAGCCCATTTATGTGCTGGTTTTAGTTCAAATGATTATTGAACGAAAAACTTCCTATAAGAGAAATTAAATGGACAAATGGAAGATAATGATGAAACAATTAAGAGACATTTATTTTTCTTTTATCCGCAATCTAACATCTAACCGAACACCGACTGCTCGGATAACGTCAACTAAAGACGGTATCAATGTTACAAAAGAAAAACAAAAGATAGAAAAGACACAAAGCGACTGGATGCGCAATTGTGCCAATCTTCAAATATATCTTTACGTTCGTGTGAACGACTGGCTTACCAAGCTCCAACAGGTTCATTGGTTTAAAATATATTCGCGAATGGAGACGAGTAGATCAGAATACGCGAAAGTACTTGCCGACCATTAACTTCATCCGCGAGTTCCGATTGCTCTTGTAATTGACGAGACTGTGAAAGATGGACTTTCTAAGAGCCACCCCGAGGCGTCGATGGTAATTGCAGTTTGATCGCGCTCTTACGGCGAACTTTCACCCAGTTTGTGGGCCTTGTAATAAGTCTCAAGTTCGCTTACCAGTAACTTTAACCTCAGATAGTTAAATTTCTAAAAAATTATAGAGCCGTCTTCTCTTTATAAATTATAATTTGAATGTTGTGAAATGGAAAATCTTGTATTAAATCTTTGCGTTATTTAAATCTTAATTTATTAATGACGATGCATAATAAAAAGCATTATCTCTGTGAAAAATTTAACTTCAAATATAAAATAAAACTATGTATAAAATGATCCGAGAAAAGAGTGCACTAATTTTGGAAATATAATATTAATAATTAGAGAAAATGCCATTTTTAGTCGGGCTGAATTTTAGTAGCCTAACAGTAATATTTCTGTATTAAGAATAATATTTCTGTTCAGAAATATTAAGATTCAGGTTAACTGAAAATAACATATTCTCTAATTAATTATAAGTAGTCCTGCTTCACTTAAATATAAGACTCCCCTTTATGAATGATATGAGTGATTTGTCTAAAATATAATTGTATCATATATTATATCTTCTCTATTAGATTTTCAATTTCATTTTTTGTAAAATAAATTCTACGTCTGCTTCAAATAACCAGTATATCGAGAGGTTATTAAATCGGTTCAGGTAAATTGTCTTCATCTCTGTCGTACGAGCTTTCGTCGAAACGGAAGCAGGACAATCGCGAGAGTTGTTCTGAACTTCGTACGCCGCGTCGCCAACTTAGATTTAACTACGAGTTCACCCCAAGGATTAATGTAGCGCCGTCGTAATTACATGAAGAACGGGAGCGATGTGGGTCGGATCACGTGTACCTCGAAACAGGTCGAATTAATCTTCTTACTCGCCCTGAGGCTGAACTTCACGCACGACTTGCGCATCGTGCCTTTGACGCGCTCAATCTCTATCGAACATATCTTTTAATTAGGTATCGATTAGACCCGTGGCGAACGCCACGGCCTATTAAAAGCCATGAAGATTCAAACATCATCGTGGATACCGTTTTATAAATATTGCTTCGTCTTTCTCAAAATATAATGTTTTTCTCGGATGTCTATTTAACTGATCTGTGCAAATATTCATTCGTTTTAAATAGATCGATGTATTTTTCTCTTACTATTAAAAAAAAACAAGTTTGTGAAGAGAATTGAGAACTAAATAGTGAATTAAAAATCTTCTGCGAGATATTTATTCCAATTACGCAACATCCAAAAAACGCAGCTGCCAAACGAGAATCGCGCGATTTATTTGATCCTTTTTGGCGGATCCTTTCAAAAGATCTTCGCGCGGTATATTGAATTCTGTGATTCCATTCCTGATTGCATCGGCATTCCGGCGCATCTATCCATATCAGCGGGCTGCCTTCCGAGGGACGGAAGATCTGTTTTCCGCGATGGGAAATGGGAACGGCGTGGCCGACCAGTTCCAGTGGCTTTTGCTAACTTTCGATCCCGCGAGACCGGTCGCCGGATGCCCGTCTACGATCCACAGAGAGCTATCCGGATCTACTCTACGACACGTCCGATATATAATTGACGAGCCACGAAGTTTGCCTCGTATCAATGTAAAAGACGTGTACACATCGAATATTTTGACGTTCTCGCTACGCGCGATATTTTCGACTAAATGTTATCTCCTATAAATAATCCACGTATGTGTATACTCGTCCCGCTATATATCATTATTTGATTATTCTGATGTCTAAGAAGATCATACATCTTGTAGATGAATAACGGATGAAGCAGTCAAAATTTTTTGATCGATTATACTCAGTGTGCGCGAACACGTCTGCACGTATAAAAGCTCAAACAACTACAATTAAGCTTATGTGAGCATATAAGAGCATATAATAAACTCGCTGAACTCGCGCTTTATTTTAAAATATTAAAAATCATGTTCACCTTGCTCTCAGGGAAAATTAATGCAGCGATCTTGCAAAGTAAGTTCATGAAAGTACAACGCGCGGCTTCAACTAATAATATGTGCTTACTCAAATTTTAATAATACGTGCTTATTCAAATTTTCAGATTATTTCACTTGAGAAATATTGTATTTATTTTAAATTGTATTACGGATACGTTGTCTTGCTACGATTACCATATGTTCGCTCTTCAGCGAACTTTCTTAAAAGATGCATCAACTCTCGTTTTTCTCTCTGTATATATAACATTATCAGCGCTTCTTACCGCATAATGTGCTATTTCAGACTTTTAAGCGTGATATTTAATAACTAAAGACATCATCTTTTTTGTTATTACAGCGGAAAATCTACCGATGGGTTTCCCAATGATCACTCAAGCGCCGACGACGAAGGTAGTAGAGATGGGCCACAACGCGGTCCTTCTTTGCACCGCAGTTGGATCCCCGACGCCTATCATCTCCTGGGTGCGAGATATGCTGCCTATCGACACGTCAAATCCACGATACACGGTTCTGGATTCCGGTAAGTAACCACCGCCTGTCAATCACTGCGATCGGGGCCTTTATATCGTCGCTCGTTCGTCGAGACGTCGTCGTTGCGCGACGCATGTCCCCGAAGGCTCGAACCGGTTTTAGAACGCGGCCTTATTGCAAAAAGTACCGCCGCGTGAAATGAACGACATTATCGCGGCGAGCAACGAACGTTGCACTTTATTCACGAGACGGGAAGTAGGCCGATAAAGGAGGAAGGGTGCACGAGGGGTGGAGAGAAATATGGGCTACGTGAGCGACCGAACGATGACAAAGGCTATGAAAGATAGAAAGATTAAGGGTGTTTGGCGGGTACACAGGTAGGGTAACAATGGGGGCGCCCCATCGGCGGCGCGCGACCAGTGGCGCATGTCATATCTCGTTGAGTGCCCGGGTGCGTAAGTCACTGTCAACTCGCGGCGGCGTTGATCGAGTGGTCACGCGATACGCGAACATCCAGCACATCCATCTCGTTTGCCGAGAGCACACCTGGCTCCCCCCCCCCTCCCGCCCCTCAACTCACTCGCACTCACCGAAGCGCATTTCGTACCCGATCATACGCGCGTTTCATAACCGGCCGGCTGCCGTAAACCGTACTCGCACTACTTCGTCCGGCGCGCTTGTACCACGTTCAACGATCCGACTTGGCGATCCGTTCGGCAGTACATCGTCTTTCGATTTTCACGACGGCACCGATAAAAAGTTCGTAAAAGTTTCACCAGATATCATATTCACGCGAATGGATATCTTTGATGACGATCTCACTTCGTGTCGCCTTTTGAGTGATATGACTGCGAGGAGTACGATAATAATCATCGGTAATAATCAAACATATTACGAAATGAGGGAATCGGCTTATGTAGATATTATTGACGTTACATTTCTTCGTTATTTATAATTCAGAAAAAACAGTCGGAAGTACATTGCGTGTCTGACCGCGCGTCGTTATGACTACTGTCGCATGTGACATGTACACGCACTACTTTAAAGATCTACGGATGAACATTAATCTACGATCTTGCTAGTGTAAACGTTAAATGTTATAAAGAACTCTTTGTAAGCACAGCCTCATGACAATTTACTATAAATGTCCATTTGCGTTTTGATAAAAATTCTTGATTACGATCTACCTAAATACAATATTGTAAACACAGTATTAATTCAAAAATGATATTTGTCTGACTCGTGAACGTGACTACTGGCGTTTTAAAAACATGGTCGTACTACTTTTATCCACAATCTATGCGTATAAGACTTTGAAATGGGTGCCACGTAATCTCACAGCAATCTGTCATCAATTCTAGATAAAATATCTTGATTGCGATATAAATTCGACTTAAATCGCGTATCTGAAAAACCTACCTCTTATCGCGACCTACTTCTCGCATATTTTTCTTCGTTTAATTGAGTAGCGAGAAGGTTCTCGATCATCACATCATTGTTAAGCGGAAACTCCTTGCGAAATATATTAACAATATCCCTCGGAAAAAGTCGAGACGGGGCGATAAGGTAAGGCGAACGAATAATTTTCTGCACGCGTTGCGGAGTTTCGTTAAAGCGCGATGCTTCTCATTATCTTTACCTTAGCCGCTTGTACAAGCCCAAGCGTGCCTTCATGCGCGTATACGCACGTATATGCGAATGCGTTTGTATAACGCTCACTTTGTTTTTATCGTACGACGACGGTATCATTATCGAGCAACACGTCACGTAATATCGGCGTGCACTTTCCCGGGCTATCTTTACGGTGCCCGCCGCAGTTTGCCGCGACGTGAAAAGTGTACATTAGATGCGGCAAAACCGCCGCTGTATGCGGAACGCGTATATATACACGCAACACACACGCAACATGACACGGCGTGCACGTGTCTCTCGCGCACACAGTGGCGCGCGAGTGCGCGTTATGTATTATGGATACGTTTGCATACCCTACTGACGGCATCCGCATTGCATCTCGGGGGCCGTGTACGAACGAAGCGTCGATACGAGCGTATGCGCGCGATGCGGCAATCTTGCTAGAAATTGCCATAAAGAAACGCTACAGAGGAGGAAATTCGTCGGGCAAGATGCATTCGTCCGGAAACTCGATCCGCGCCGCGCAACCTGGCACGCGTGCCGGTCCACCGCTGATAAAGTTGGTTCTGAAAATCGCGGGACGATCGAGAATGGGAATCTAAATGAGATCCACCCGGAATGAGTCGGCCCGATTCCTATCCCGGTCGTTTCCACGATCGATAGCCGCGATAATGAAGTATGCCGGACGTTTATGTAAATTCGTGCGGCATCGAGGCGGGCCGTTACGCGACTATTATTATTGTAATTAGATGGGAGGAATAACGGCGTGTATTTTCAGTGTTTTTTTGCATCGTGAAGGAAAGTTTGCCTATTATCGTAGTTACGATTGGAACGGCGATATTATCCTTAACGATGACAACGGTACGTTGATAATAAATTTATTTAAAATACAGTGTAAGAATTCCCGAATGTCCTTAACAGTTTCTATTATACTGCTTATGTTCGTAATATCGAGATAACAAAGCTGAGAATATTTAAATAAGAACAAAGTGAATTTCTGTAATTTAGTTAGATATCTCACGCGCTAATTGCAACATTATATAATAAATAGTGTCTAAATTACGTTCATAGTGGCTAAAATGATTTTCATACGTTAATACCCACCCATACGTTAATCACATGATGCATTCAATTACGTCGCTCAGCATGTGCAAATTAAATTTGTCGACGCGAGATGTACAATGACGCTATTTGTCACCGCGTAACTTTTTATCGAATAGAAATAACGGTGCCATTGTCTGCCATAAGATCGAGTTAAATGTAATTTAACGGAGAAGGGTTGATAACCCCTGCGCGGATGAGGGAGGCGACCCCCGGAGTCGCATCAGTCACTCGCTCGCACTCTTAACGTTATTCGCGTGTCTTCGCGACTTTGTGTGAAGACCTGAGTCGATAGCGTGCACCCGCGGTACGCTGCCGCCGTCGCGTTATACGCACATCCCATAAAATATACGCCTTAATGTATCGCAAAAAGTACATCACAAGTCGATGTACTTTCTGGATATAGCGGCGCACCAAGTTCCGCGCGAGAGAAATGGATGGACGAGAAATAAGGAGGAAGGTGGATGCGCGTCGGGGGGAAAGAAAAGGTACGGCGAGAACGAGGGCCGCGGGTGGGCGAGAAGGAGAACTGACGGTGCCGACCGGGGCGAAACGAGAGTTTTCATAAATTCCATCCTCGCGCTGACAAGCATTTTTCTCGTAAATCTTACCTGTCCTCGAACTCGTTAAGCGAAAGCTCGCTCGAAAATTGTACGCGCGCGCGCGTCGTTCGTATCTATCGCACGAAACTGTTAACGCGTTTGCGGAACGCCACGCGATAGATTGCCCGCGTTCGGGAATTTTTTTTAGGGGACTGATGATGCATTCTTGACAGAGTTTTTCATCGTTCTGCTATGTTTTATCTCGAAACAAGAACTGGATGCCGCCAAATATCAGAGAGCGACGACGCCAAAAATAACATACGCCATCGATCGATGCACTCGATGCATCGTGTTTTCCCGGAATAAAATACAAACTTCTCGATATATGGATTTTCCAAAGCCTATCCCGTAATTAAAGAAAAGAAACAAAGTATTATGAGCAAAAAGCTGGAGCTTTTTTTATTTGAGCGTAAATAAAGTGTACATCTATGAGAATTTTTCATTTAAAAAATGCTCTGAACATATTTCTTCCAAATACTGAAAAATAAGTACTATAAAATATTATATCTCTAATAATCTCTTAAAAGTTCTAAAAGTTTTTATTATATTAAAAAATATAAAATATATAAATACATTTTATGCATTTTAGTGTATTTAATTGCTCATGTAAACCATCCTTGAAAAATTTATAATAACGATATATGATTAACAGCTTTGTTTCGTCACATAACAAAACACCGAGCGTCACAGTATATCTCCATATTTAGATGTATTAATGTATTTTATTCCGTTTATTTAACAAGTGTAACCGCGCGTGCAAATTTCTGCCGGAGGAAAGACACAAGTTCAGCACGGAGAAAGTGTAAAAGGCGGTGGATATTTTACAAAGACTTGTGATAGGCGTTTTTCTCGCGGGGTTCATTCGCTCTCGCAGCGGTTACGTATAGAATTATGCGAAAATTGCGTGTGCATATATATGTATTATTCAAATCTCGCAAATTAAATTTACTAGGCGTTTCGCCTCGCGTTGTCAGCGAAAATTAAGCCATTGCTAAAATTTTAACTCGCCGCGCACTCTCCCGTACGCGCGCGTCCGTGCCCCAGATACTCGGTACATACCATTGTTTGCGTTAATTTACGGGAATAGCTACATTCGCGATGTACATTAACGATATCAAAGCGTCCTTACTTGTCATAGAACAGCGCTTGAGACTACGGAACTACCTCCTCACATTTTCACTGCGCGCGATTAAATTCCGCAAGATCTTCGCATTTGGTGAATTGACATGTCATTTAAAAATAGTAAAAACACAACCGCGCTTTCCCAGAACATGTTACATTATATGTGATAGTAACAATTAATTTTTTCTGAGTGATTAACGCGGGCTATATTGAGTTATATTAAGTCCTGTTATAAAAAGTTATAAATACTTTCAAATTTACGGATGTTAAATAATAAATTTTGAACACATTTCTTAAATCTCTTAGCTTTATGTTAAATTATATTAATAAGCATAGGCTGCAAAACAAGTGTCAGCCTGTTATATGGAATATAATTATATTACGATATATGAAAAATATGTAAAAAGTATATAAGTAATGCAGAATTCTAAAATTTGATGAAGAATTAAGAATTTCGCATGGATACGCGAGGTTCGCTCCGCGAGCAACATGTGAGCAACATATTAAGCACACGCTAAGCTCGCGCCGATAAGTCACGCTTATTCTCTCGGAGAACTCCGGCGCGCGATTACGCGACGGCAAATTTAATTAGATACGCGGGCGCATAAGTTAAAGCAGTTTAACGTTTCATTTAACCTTCAGCGGGGCGTCTTGCTGAAAGGTGGTTTGGCTCGGCGCGGCCCTTGAGGAAATCTCTCTTTCTCACGGCTGCCGGCTGCTCGCGCGGCGTCGCGCGTCGTCTCGTAGGAGCGCAACGACGCGGGCAAAACTTAACACGGCGAATCGTTAAATTATATTTTGCAATTCTCCGCTCATAAAGCGAACGAAGTGATGGTGCGCGACGGAGATGAGGTAAAAGCGGAAAGCGTCGGTTAGCGCTTCGTCAACACTCGTAAAATTCTCCGCGTTAAAGCCCTCGGAGCTTGATGAACGAGCGCCGAACTTCGGAACAAGCGACGTAATATAGTAGCGCGACTTAACGGTGCCCTAACGGAAGATACCGCGTCGCGACGGGATGATCGCGGGTGTCGGATTGTCTCGGAGATTAGAGAAGAGCAAGAAGATAGGAAAGAAGAAGAAGATTAGACTCTTTTACGCTCTCAGAACAACTGCGATGAAATCATCGCGATAATAAATTGGAAGAAGTACTAGAGAGATAATAATCGTTCAAAAGGAAATAAGAGATTTCATATAAATATCTCAATTTAATGTATATAAAAGTCGGTATCAACTTTATATGATTAAATCGTTAATTCTTATGATGGGTCTTTATTTATATTTCATGTCTTTTTCATTTATACACCTATTATCATACATCATTAAAGAAGCTATCGCGAAACCCGAAGAAAAAAAGGTCGAGATAATCGAGATCAACTTTTTCTCGGCAGGCAGTCCCTTAAATGATTACTGCCGCGATACAACGAGATCCGCTTAATACTCCCGGTTTTTATCACATGGGTTTCATTTTTAACTCTTCAATGTTTGCCGAATCATAACATATTTTTATGACTGCGCACTGTTTTTATAACCACAACACTCTTAATTATTGTGTCTGAAGTAAACGCGAATCTCGCGTTTCATCGAAGGTAACGGCACAGGAGGAGATACACGTGCTTTTTGTGAAACATCGTAACGGTCTATGCGACAAGATTTCTCCGACCCATTAGTCTGAGTTAATAACGAAGAGAAACCAAGTTTGACATAAACAACACGATGAGCACAATACTCTTATTATACGCTTCATTTTTCTGCTCTCTTGTTCATTGCCTCGTCTATTTTACATTTGATAACTGTCCGCTGATTGCTATCTTTTTCACGATTTTGATATTTTAGAATTCGCTCTATCATCTTTCGGAAGTTAATTTATGTGTCCTCCCAACGCGCGCGGTAATTACAGTTTCGGGATTATTGCGAATGTTACAATTATCCTGTGCTACAGCCGTTTACAAACTCCTCATATTGCAGTTCATTACCTTTGATATCGTAGTATCGATTAACACTGCCGCGTCACACGCAGCTCGACGTAGCACAATGGCCAACGGTATTGTTAAATCGACTTGCGCGATCCACCACTGAAATCTACACCATAAACAGCTCGATGTCGATTCCTGTGAGGCATGTCTCTTGCTGTTCGCAAAATTTTGCGCAGCGAGCCGTCGACGAGCTGCAAGCAACGAAGTTCGAAATAAGCTCCGGGATAGAATGAGCATTTCGAGTTTAACACTTATGCTGAAATTCCCGAACGTGCTCCTTCTTAGCCCAGTTTCTTAACCCCGCCATGCATCCCTTTTCCCTTCGCGCTCGAGCGTAGCGAAACGGGCGCGTCCTCCACCTTTTCCACTAGCGTCTTTTCCATCGTCGCCGTGACTCCCCCAGAGAAGCTCTCCCGGGCCCATTAGACCACCCTTTACCCAGGGGGGTTGACTTATGACACCGGCTACCCGGAGGGAGCTTGAGTGAGTTACTCTCTTTTCGCGGTGGGAGGAACCCAATGGTTGAGGGAGAGAACGGGCAAGAACGAGGAAGGATAAAGGAAAAAGGGCGACGTTACCCGATATATACCCTCAGAGAGAAGCGGATCCTCTCTCTGTTGTTTTTCGCTGTACAAAGACGCAAGGCAAGACGCGAGAGAGAGGAGAGCGTTCGTTATCTTAAACGACGCTTCGTCAAAAGACCGAGTATAGTACGAGTTCTCCTCGTGCAGCGACAGCGCGGGAGGAGGGGGGGGGGGTTCGACAGGATTCTGATCGCGGAAACAACAACGTTCAAACAAAGCTGGAACGGCGCCAAGAAATCGCAATTGCATGCGATAGGAAACTCGCGCGAGCGAACGAGCACCGTCGCCGCCTTTCCACTTTAATTAATCCGGATAGGCAGAGGTCGGCGCTAACCCCTAAATAACCGACGCAAACTCGTTTCGTCGCTGTTATTCCGGCAAGGGCGGCTCCGCTGTCTATATATAGCTGCACCCCGACGATCATCCCCAAAGCATTTCTCGCTGCGACCCCTCCGTGCCCGCATAATGCTACCGATTGTCCTTATATTAGCACAACGCGTCGCTTTCGACGGTAATTTCCCATCTGTGCCTTTGATTCCGGATCGAATTCAGGCCGCGCTTACAATCGAGCTATGCCACTGGAAACTGTCTCTTGACGCAATCAAGAACCAGCATTGACGTACGTCGATGTAGTTACGATTTCGCAAGCTGGGCATAGGGGTCCGAGAAAACAAGAGAGCCTCTTTTTTCGTTTCTTTCTTTTTTTGTGTGTAAAATGTAAGTAAATCGGGATAATTCTAAAAATTGAAATTTATTTGGAAAATATGCAAAAAATTGCTCTCGTAGTGATTTCTCTTCGTATCTAATTTCTAAATGTGTACTCATGACTATCGAATTTCTAAATAAAGAACAAGTTTTTAAAAAAAGTTTAACTTCCAATTTTTTATCACATTTTTTACGTTGAAAGTTTTGGACCGCACTTGACCCATAAGAGAAAAATCGAAAATACTCGCGACTATTTTCTGAATCACTTTTAATGATCGAAAACTATATATAAATCGCAAAATCGGAGATGTAAACTTTAATAACAAAATTCCGCGTTGAATACACACGTCGGGATTAAAAAGTGTCGCGGCAATGTGCACGATGGACGCATCGTAGGTATACGACTATACGCAGCGTACACTTCGGAATGCTTTCGGTGTGTAAACATATTTCCTATTTGTATTCTATCCGGATGGAATCCTGTATTCACCGAGTCGTGCGCGGCGAATTCATCCCCGTTTCATCCTTCGATTCCACCTCGCGACGCATGTTATCCAGAAATGGAGGATGAGGCGAAGAGACAGAGTGAGACGACTTGCACACTTCATGTATTCGTGTCGTACGTGCGTACGTATACGCATCGGGGATATGTGTGTACACGTGCGTACGTACGCGTATATGCGTCGCATTTGCTCCCGTAATATTAAATGTAAGAGAGGACATTTCAATATTGGTCTGCAAACACACAAATAGCAGCCGTATACGTTCTTCCGCCTGCATCGTGTGCACACATGCCCGTGCCGCTGCATATCCCTACGCAATCGTCCGGGATCTCGCGGAAAGGCCCGAGAAAAATGCTGTCGCCGCGCCTACTGACAGGCGGAATGTGTCGCCCGAAGCTTTCGCGAGATACGAACACGATTTTCCAAAGCGTAAAGAAAATTCGACACTTCTCCCGTACATCCGTCGATCGCGCGTAGCTTCATCTGGATTGAATCAGTAGATTGGAAAGCAACGTAAAAGGACACTTTGTATCTCGCACTCATTTAATTTGTTATCTGCCTTCGCACTTTGATCTTTAATATATGCGTGTTTCACATGTGCATTTTATAAAACAAAATTTGTGATTTAATTAATACCGTACAGTTCTTTCCTTAAAACATGTAGTTATATAAAAACAAATTATAAAATAGAGATTTTACATAGAATTGTGTTAGATTCACAATTTATATAGCAGATTCTATCCTTTTTCTCTTTCACGATTAAAAAGCGGGAAATTACAAGCGGGATATGCATTTAATAGCTTACTTATCTCGAGCCTTTACTTGGCCGTCGATGACAGATTTCTCAATGAGTTTTAAACCGATTTTTCTTCGTCAAAAATCTGCTTGCTTTACGTATCAAAGTTCGTGAAAGTCGTTAATTGTCATATACTAGGAATATCGATCGACCTAGCGCGAGAGGGCCGTTGTTATTCACCTATTATTTTTATTCAGCCGTGTATCTCGTTGCATATCCCGTGGATGTAAAAACAAAATGCATCAGCAACAACTATATTTAATAAAAACAAGACATTATACTATCACCGAAATAAAACATGGAAATAGAAGCAGTTTTCGTAATTTTATATACGGGAGATACGATATTAAAAATTGCGCTTGAATCGATGCAATCCATCTCTTGTGTTCCCTGTGCATCATAAAAATACGGCCTGAACTTAAACATTTACGCATTTATATTGCATCGATTTTCGAAGATAGAAAAGCAGCGTGAACATTTTCTCAAAATACACAATTTTTTGTTTTAACAAGAAGGAGAGAAAGAGAGAGATGTGAGAGTTATTATCTTTAATAACTTTAAGGACGCAAATCAAATTTGAGAAAACGATGTGAGATGTGCATGCGATTACAAATTGACACGATATATTTATCGTAGTCTCAAGTCTTAAATTATACCACTTTTAAAAGCACGAAAAGTCAAATACACGTAAATATCTAGTTTCGAAGAACGAATCATTTTTCACTGGAAAATTTTACGGCGGAAAGATAGAGATATCGCGCATTATCTATTCTACTACCCATTTAAAATATTCCTGACTTCGACTACCCGATCGATACGGTAAACTGGGATTATGAAAAGTTGAACAGGGTATTATGTCAATGGCTTTTAACGCAAATGTCTCTTCATGTTCTCTCTAACGTTGTATGTGCCGATCATTGCAGTTAAAGCGGCTATGTGCTGATTATTTAACATTTATAAGAAACAAGTTCACACGGTGCATCACCGTCATCTTGAGAACCGGGTCCCACATGTTCAAGATTTAATTGTTCATCATCGCGTCCCTCTTCGCAGCCTCTATGAATATTTTAAGTGGCTATTACGCAATACGCCGTAAAAATGTCATCGTTAAATCAATGATAATTCGCGTTTACTTGTTAATTCTACATTGTTCTTTACGTTTCACACGTATACGCGATAAAATGAGAAGTTACGACACCAACCAGACAATGGGACATTAAAACAAACGTTAGTAAAACCCGTAAAATGGAGAGAAAAAGACATTAATTATTTTTAATATTGATGTGCACGCGTTAAAGAACCTTCCCGTCATAATTAAATTCCAACAACATGCGCACACGATAGTAATTATTAGAAATATTAAATTAAACTATAGACAAATAGTAAAACATTAACATTCCAATTTCTTAAAGAAGTAAGAATTTTACTTTTTAAAAATAATTTACAATCAAGCATCAACTTCAAAGAAATTATGAATAGTTAAATCTCAGCAGAGGCTGAAACGTAATGAAATTATATATTTCCCGAGTTGAAAAATAAATTTCAATAGGCGTGCGGAAGCTCGTTTAGGAGTTTGTAGAGGGAAATGCTTGATACTAAGTTCAAATAAAAATTAATTAGGAAAGAAAAAAACTTCAATTAACAGTATAACAGCACGACAAATTCCAATTGTATATTCCACTGTGAATTTAACGAAATTAAATTAATAACTTTAAATATAAAAATTGTGAAGCATCTAAAAATCGTGTGATATATTCTTCACATATTTGCTGTTCGCATGAAGGGCAATTTTCCGGATAGCGGATAGATAATGTGTTAGGCCCATACTCTTCGCCGGGTATAACTTTTTCGCGTCGGTGCGCTAACAATGCGCACGTGATTCCATCGGGATAACAATACGACCGTGCGCGCGCGTTCCTTCCCGGTCGGCTTACGGGAAATTGTAGATGAGGCACGATTACGTATTCCGATCGTACGCGATATCAGTCCGCCTCGCTTCTCACTCGTGATGGAGTGTTCTCTACCCTCGACCCTTACTCTCTCTTCCGTTTCTTTCTCGTCTATCTACCAAATACTTTACCGAATTCTATCCTAGGCGAGTTCTTTCCTTACCAGGACTATCTCGATAAATCGCAGTGCGAAGTTAAAACGCTCACATTCTATTCTTATTACACGTATAAAATAAATTTTATGTTAATAAGATTTAGATGTTACAATTCTAAGTTACGCAGTTAATACCGTAAAATTTTGCCTTAACTAGAATGCAACGATAGAAAACTGTTCTTTAAATGTATCAATTGATCGATATTAATTAGTAAAATCAAAAATTGAATAGAAGATGTAGGAGAAAGCTTGAAAATGAATAATTAAGATGAGTCATTGAGAAATAGCTATATATTAATTCAGGATTAACATTTCTAATTAAGAGCGCGAGACAAACTTCCATTTTAATTACGTCACTGCCCGTCTCCATCATCTCTTTCCTCCACGATCAATCAGAGTCAAGATCATAATACGCTTGCCGAAAACCGCCACGTATGGCACGTGAACCTACTCGGGCGGGTAACAAATTCCGAAATCGGCAGCCGGCGAAAATTCGGCGGCCTGCGAAATTAACAGCCGCGCCGGGTCACGCCGATAATTGCGGGCTCCGTTTTAACCCGGGGGCCGTAATAACCAAACGGAACCCTTTAACCGTTTCGCGCACATGTTTCGTTCGTTCGTTTGTTCGCTCGCAAGGGAAACAACGCACCGATCCGCACACGATATTTGTCTTCCGGGAGGAAAAAATATTCAGAGTTTACCGGGAATTTCGAGGTAAACCAATCCGCTCGTTCGTGTAGCGCGTTTTCGTTCTCGATGCAGCCTATCGCGATTCATATACGATCGTCAGATAGAATAATACGCCGCACTTGCGTATTGTTTTCGCAATAGGTGCCGCACATCTTATCGCTCGATCGTAGCGTCGCGACGTCCTTCACAATTTATTGCACTAGACCCCGCTTATCTCACTCATAATCATCCCCTAATTATAACCGTCATCGTCGATAAAATGTCAGAAAGATTGAAAGCGAACGATCGACCCTAACGGCAGTCCCCCGTTCTACGCCCCATTCTCGATTCCCGGTATTCGCCGGTGTGTTTACTTTACGAATGGGTAGGGCGGCTCCTTCGTGAGTGGAGAAGGTCACGGGGTTTGAATTATACCGGGCCGGTAGTGACGTCGGCGAAGATAATCACACGTCTCGCAACGGTCAGTTCATCATCGCGGTATCGGGCTCTAAGGGGGCTGATGCATCGTGGAAAACCCGGCACGAACCCCGAGAGCCGGACGGAAAACGGAATGTACGAGTCAGGGTGGGAAAAGGGGTGTAGGAAGGGTGAGAGAGAAAAGGGCGACACGAAGAGGTCGACCTCTCCCAGCCCTAGCTCAACGTCTCTGTAGGACGTGGTAGGAACTCTATTAGCGGTGGAAAAATGAAGTAAAAGACGCGACGAGCGCCAGAGAATATAGACGTCCACTCAAACGTGATTCCGGCGGAGCTCGTTACCGCATACATATATTACTATACTTTTAAATTTAATTGCACAAGACGGAGATTGCTCAGAATGCGGTACACTAAAGAAATTCAAGATTATTAAAAAAAGAATGATAATAAACAATGGTAATTAACGTAATGAAATTCAATATGTGAATAACTGCATATAAATACCTAGTATAGTATCACGAAAAGATAATTTCTCGTATATATCAGGCTTATAAAAGCGCTATTATAATCTTAGGTCAAATAATATTAGGTCAGATAATATTAGGTAAGATATTGAATAAGATAATATTAGGTAAGAACATATTGTTGATGGAATATTCTACGTTTGCATTTCAGGTGCCTTGCAGATTACCGAATCCGACGTAAGCGATCAGGGGAAGTATGAATGCGTTGCTAACAATTCCGTAGGCACAGAGTACTCCAAATCGACCACGTTATACGTAAAAGGTACGTAACTATTTACAATTTAACTGTTTACAAAAGCTTGCACGTGAATATTGCAGTGTATATTAAATTAATTAATTTTCGAGCGTATTTCATAATTACAGTTAATAAATATAGTTTTTTATTGCCTTATTAAATGCGATATAAAAAGCAAAAAGAAGAAAAAATATTCTAATGAAAATCGGCGAATCTGAAGCCGCAAAGGACGATGTTTTTGTTGACCAAATAACGAACGCAGCGTGTGCTCGTCGCACAGTCACGCCAATGCCATAAACGTAGACGTTTTCCTGTTTGTAATTAAAATTAATGCAACGCAATTAGGACGTAATTAAAATTAACGGGCGGCACAAAAGGCTCGCGCGACTCACATAGCGCGTGTTATTTGTCGAGACTTTCTGTTCCTTGTATTCTCGCCGCGATCTTGAATCTCTATATATGGTTGTGTGTTTCCGTTTAATCGTCAGCCACGATTTATAAAATCTGCGCGATGGCTTTACAAAGTAATTATTTTGCTATGCTTCGCGAATTTTCACCGCGGACACAGTTAAGTTGTCGTCGACGTAAGACGCGCGCACGTAATAATTATGCTTTAATTGGATGCGCCATTACGCGCGTTTGCATTTCGATTTAATGTCACTCGTAAATAAATAAAATCACAAGTGCTCAATTTTCACATAATGTAACTTACATACTGCGAAGGATCATGCAATATGAAGGTATATTATGTACAAGATCTGACTTTTCGCATCTTTCTTATTCAGAGATGTATGATTTATTTTTCAATTTAAAATTAGATTTGTTCAACAAACATGATTGGCAGATTTTTTAAATAAGCGATTAAGAACTTAAAAATTTTCACGAATTAAACTTCTGCATGTAAATAGGTAATCAAATATTGACTTTTGTATCTTGCTTTAATATAAAGCTAACATCAAGTCGAGATTAATCTAAATTTAAAAAGATCGAAAAGTTGAAAGAAATTAGATTGAATAAAATTTAGTCGATAAAAGATATTTATCCTGACGACTGTGCTGTGCTTCAGTACGTCGTGTTTCACCAAGCTTCTCGATTCCACCACCGGCGGTGAGCGAGGTAATGCTGGGTGGGTCACTGAATCTCACCTGCGTCGCCGTGGGTGCGCCTATGCCCTACGTCAAATGGAGAAAGGACCCGGCGACCGATCTAACGCCGGAAGACAACCTGCCGGTCGGCAAAAATGTCCTGATGCTGGTGGACATCAAGGAGTCCGCCAATTACACGTGCACAGCCGCCAGCGATCTCGGTGTAATTGACGCGACTACGTTGGTGAAAGTTCAATGTTCGTATCAAATTTTCGACTTGTGAAATCCCTTCTTTAATTTAGATAGATTCTATAGACATTTTATGGATTTTCACATTTTCTGGCTCACTTTATCGCGGATTACGTGATGCGAACCGATTAATCGCGCGTTGCGTTCACCAGATAACTAATCGATCAGCAAGCTTAGACCTTGCATTATAGCAGCAACAACCGCCATGAAGCAATTTACCACGGAGAGCTATTTGGCAAAGGATCTTGATGAGGAAAATATTTTTACTGTTACACATTACAGCCAAGAAATTTAGCGTTTGCAATATTTCTTTCTAGAAGTTCTTAAATATCGCGACGATTTTACACTCATTTCGGAATAAATGATTTCGTATTCTGTGAGACTTAAACGTGATATTTATGAATTGAAATGATGGAGAGGTAAAGCCGTAATAATCCCCCCGCAGCTCTTCCCGGCCCGCCGGAGAACGTTCAAGTGTCCGACATCACTGCGACGTCGGTGAAGCTGAGCTGGTCCTACAAAGGACCGGATGAGCTGCAGTATTACGTAATTCAGCATAAACCGAAGCACGTGAACCAGGCATATGCCGAAATATCCGGTATCACGACGATGTACTACCATGTTAGGAGTCTCAGCCCGTATACGGAGTACGAGCTCTACGTGATAGCCGTAAACAGCATCGGGCGTGGTCCCCCAAGTGCCCCGGTGATAGTCACCACTGGTGAAACAAGTCAGTACTATATTATTGTATTTTTACTATCGTATACTATTCTCTAGCCATTTTTATACTTCTATTGTGGTTAGAAACGATTATTTTCCTTTTCAAAATATATATATAGTTCACGCTTCCAATTTCGTAACATTTATTAGTTAATTTATTAGGAAAATTGACTTTTCTAAGAAAATCTTTATTTGATATTGCAATTTATATCGAAATAGATCAATGTGACTAACATCTACAAATGTCATAATTAGATTGCCCGTATAAAGAGATTTTCCCCTAATTCGCCGTTTCCGTGCCAAATTAACAAATGAGGGAAAATATCGTTTCTGCAGAAATATGTCTTATTTTATCAACATTCTTCTCTCGTCAGTCTCGAACTCATCGTTCGATCAAGCTTAACAAGACGTAACAACATCTATTAAATCAATCATCTTTGACGTACACGAAAACTTTATTGGGTCGTCTATATCACGACCGCTACGACAAAGTAAACCCACTTATGAATCAACTCACGTTTCATTTCTGCGCCTCGCAATGAACATACGTACGTGCGTCTCGCGGCAAGCTTATTCGCCGCTCATTAAAACGCGAACGCACTTCGACGTCCGTGCTTTTTTGCGCGCATCCATTCGCGATGATCGGAGAACAATAAATACAAAGGCGTAGTGGAGGAACGGCACTACTCCGACATGAGCGTGAATTTTTGCACGTAGATAGAATTTTTGTACATACCATCGAGAAAGAGGAGCGAATTTTTACGCAGATTTTTTGAGGGAAATTCTGTATTTTTTCCATGCTGTCCGCCGTGGACGCACGATTTGATCCATGTAAGTGACAAGAAAATTTTTTTCACCTATCACCAAACCTCCTCCCTTCCCTATCTGCTCTTTGTTGCACCAGTGTGTTAGTGTTTTTGCGGGGCCGTTCCACAGCGTTTCATCGCGCTTCGACGTCTCGTGTCATTTGTGTATTTTTTACACTATATCCTCATCCCCTATGTCTCCCAGCCTCTCACTGCCACTTTCACTTTTCTCACTCTCTCTCTCTCTCTCTCTCTATCTCTTTCTTCGTCTCGAATACGCGTCTCCGTCTCCCTTTTTTCTTTTTTGCAAAAGAGGGGAGAGGAGCGAGAAACGAGTACGCGGGAGAGACAGCACGCGAAATTGCACCTTTCCTAACAGAATAGTAGCACACTTCTCACCACGTGAAAATACGAAGGCGACATGTACCGCTCTCGTAGTTCGTATTTTCACTCCGCATTTATTGCCCGCATTTATATACCGAGAATTGACAATAATCGTTTGACATTTGTTTTTTTTTTTTGCATAGCGGAATCGACAAATGGAGGTGCCAGTAAGTCAAATCATATACTAAGAGTGCCGTAGTGATTCATTCACACCGATTTCTTTGCCTGTGTAGTTCTTGATTTTGGTTTCCTCTCGTTTCGTTACTTCGCGCACACATGATTGTCACTTTAGCTGACACAAATACGTATATATACATACTTTGCCACCCTTAATGCGTGTATATCGATACGTGCGCAATTTTCGTCTGGATATCTTTGTAGTTAATTGCGTACGGTGTAAATTTTTGAAAATATATCCATTTATCACCGTAGTGTCGTAGTGACGTAAAATGGAATTTAATTTCGTTCTTCTCTTCCCTATTTTTACATCGCACCTACTCTTGGTTCTTATAGTTTTTTTTTAAGGGTTTCTTTTCGGAGAGCTTCTTATCGTGTGACTAACTGACATGTACCGCCCTTCCGCGCCTTCGTGTGTATCTTGGTTGCTCTTCGTCCGGTCTCCCTAATAACGCTAAAAACCGGCTAATCTCTTTTTTAGAACCCGGTACAGCGCCGCGGAAAGTTCAGGTACGGCCGTTGAGCTCCAGCACGATGGTCATACAGTGGGACGAACCGGAAACTCCGAACGGTCAAGTGACGGTCGGTGTCTTTTTCGAAATTATCTTTCACCGCGGTTTTCCTGACTTTCGCAACGTTATCGCTAACGAGCTCGCGATATGTTCCTTCATAGGGATACAAAGTGTACTACACAACGGACTCGAATCAGCCCATGGCGTCGTGGCAGTATCAGATGGTGGATAACAGCCAGTTGACAACCATCTCGGAGCTGACGCCGCACACGATCTATACGATAAGAGTCCAGGCGCTCACCAGCGTCGGTCCTGGACCTCTCAGTCTGCCGGTGCAAATCAAAACACAGCAAGGGGTACCGAGTCAACCGGAAATGCTAACGGCGGTCGACATCGGGGAGACCAAAGTAACGCTCCAATGGAGCAAGCCCGCTCATAGCGCTGAGAATATTCTCAGCTATGAGCTGTACTGGAATGACACTTATGCAAAGGTAGGCAGTTATACATTTTTTTAATGTCAAAATAAACTTCTTTTTAACGATAACTTGTTCATCCCTACTTTACATTCACATGCCAGGCATCGGGCATTAATGCTTAATAATATATCCCGTATATCCTTTATTTTCTCCTAATGCTATGTTAATTTGAAAATGATATTGAAGGCAATAAATAAATTTTTTTCATCGCTCGGGAATAGAATGGACCAAAGTTCGAGAGATAAAAAATTTTTGGGTTTTTATCTAATGACGATGAGTAATCTATGGATCTAACCCTTCCGGCATTTCTGCTCGAATCAGGAGAAGCATCATCGCAGGATACCGGTGACCGAGAACTACACTTTGAGCGGCCTGTATCCGAACACCTTGTACTACGTATGGCTGGCCGCGAGGAGTCAAAGGGGAGAGGGTGCCACGACGATACCGTATCCGGTTCGCACCAAACAGTACGGTAAGCAGAACGCGCACGAATGCATACGAAATCGAATGAGTTCATGCAGCGAGGAGTGCCAGACGCATGCTGATACGCGATTGTCGCGAGGCCGAAAGGCGGTCGACTACTCGATATCCCAGATATCGTGGCGATCTCGGGTACGACGCACCTGAGCCCTCCGGATCCTCGCGCACGATCGCGCATCGCGATGGCACAGCAGGTAGGAGGTGCTGTAGCGCTAGACGCTCCTGCAAGTAGCGTAAGCTATCGACGCACAACACCTTGGAAAGAGCCTTTGAAAAAAAGAAAAAAAGAGCGAAGACCTTTCGTCTTCGAGAACGCGTTTAATAAAGAAAGAAAAAGGAAAAGAGAGCGTAAAAAAGAAAGGGAAAGACAGAAAAATAGAGAATAACGTTGAAAACAAGTGAAGTGTGGGAGAGTGAGAATGACTGCATGCGTTGCAAATAAGAAAGCCGTTTTTGGATGCCACTTTATATATATATATCTATATATATACGTACATATCATACATATAAATTGCACTAAGCACTGCATTGATATATGTGTGCATTTTGGGCACCTCTTTTCATTCTCGATAACATGATTGATTTATCGTCCGTTCTTCAGTTTTTCGTTGTCTCGTTCCCTTGCAATTATATAAACGTGTAACTCGTTAACTCTGCGGGTTATACGCCCGAGTTAACACGAGCCGCTCCGGGAGAACTGTCTCTAATCACGTCTTTTTTCGACTGTTCAAGGATCGGTTCATGACTTTTTACCTTGAATATTTTACACCTCTCTGAACCTTGGCCAAACATACCGTTTTGTTGGTATCCCTCGACAGTCACCGTCGATTGTGCGCGCGTCACAACGTTGAGACCGTCAAATCGAGAAATACGAGAATTTGTTCGCTCGTCGCTTGGCGTGCTAACCGAGCTATCATTCGCTCATATGTGAAAATGCAAACTACAAACTACTACTACTACTACTACTTGCAAACTACTTTTACTTGCTAACTACGATTAAAAAAACTTAGTTTTCATGAATTAATAATTATCCGACGACGAAATAACAAAAGTCACGCTCCACGACAATAATTCCAATGCGGCAACGTTTTTTTCGTATTCTCGTCTTTGACCTCAAGTTAGAGACTAGTATGATCGGCCGATAACTGCCGATTATGACCCTCGATTTTGTTTTCTTCCCCTCCTACAACTGAGTGTTATACAGTCCCCGGGGCTCCGCCTCAAAATGTAACCGGCAAGGCGATCAGCCCGACTTCCATATTGGTAACGTGGAAACCGCCGGCCGCTGAACACTCCAACGGGAGGATCGCCTACTACAGGCTGCAAGTCATCGAGAGCGGTCGCTCCGACTCCGAGGCGAGGACTATCAAACTGAATGACACGCGTTTCGTGTTGGACGAGCTCAAAAAATGGACCGAGTATCGGATCTGGGTATTGGCCGGGACCAGAATAGGTGACGGGCCCCCGAGTTTTCCTATCTTGGTCAGAACTCACGAGGACGGTATGTATCACAGACACTGACTGAAAGTCTCTCTGTTTTACCTCAGGCACGCGAGGAGTAACGTGTAAAATCCGTGGTGACGCACAGCGCGAGAGGGACGAATACCATGGTCGATGTTCTCCAATAGCTATCGCAATATACTAATTGATAGAGATCGATATCGATCGTGATACGATCTCGATGTTTATGTTATTCAACAAAAATGTATAACGATCGTAATCGCGGTAGAGAAAACCTCAACGCCGCGGTCGCTACGAGTTTCACACGCTAAGCTTCGCGAGGAAGAAATATTATATATTGGGATGAAGTAATAACGCGCCTCATCCGAGAGCCAAAAATATAAAAGCCCGCCAAAAGTCAGTCCGGTTATATACTCTCGCGCGGTTCCAGTGCGGGTTGCGACGACACGCCGCGTGTTATTCTTGATCCGGTGAATGCATTACGTATAATATACATTATACTGTATATTTTCGATTTCAGATTTACGCTAACGTCACTTCGTCACCTATCTCTCTTCCCAAACTCTCAAATGACCAGATTCTCTCTCTCTCTTTCTCTCTATCTCTCCTTTATCACGATTTTCTGTTCTGTGTCCTCTCTATCGTATATATCTTTTCTCTCCAGTGACTCTATACACTCATGTTATATTACATTGTGTTTACGTTTTTATATTCTATTAAATTACATTATACAATATATTGTACTCTGTATTATATTATATATATGAGCTTTCCTCTTCTCTCACGCCGTTCTTGTGTTACAGTTATAGTTTCGAGAAACGAACTATCGAATCGCCCATCGTGACGAGAGAGGAAAAGAGAACGGACACGGCCCTTTTTTCCGGTCGGGTTACCTTTTTTTTGCGCGAACAAAAGTTTTGAGCGCGCACGACTTTTTGTATTTTTCGTGCCTCTCCGATCACGCTACTCCGATCGCTTTCCTGTCGTTCTTTTCGTAACCTCCTTCACTCTTCCGATTTTTATAAAACGGCATCCACGCGAAACATGAAACGATGATGGCCCTACTTTTTTGGCTGGCGAGATTTTATATTTTTGGATTTTTTGCGGCAATAAAATCTCCGATTTATTCTAGCTTTCCCGAAATCTCCCAAAAATTCCTTTCTCCCAACCCCCTCTCTTTTAGTGTGCCCACAATCATTTTTTCCAGGTGCACGCAGCCACGGATTTTTCAGAAGCTGATAACCAATTTTTGAGCTCAGCTATTAAAAGATGAAAGAAAAAGAAAGAAACGAATTTTCTTACCGTTTTTTACAGGGCCTAATCGCAACTCTCTCTTTGTTCGTTGCCGTTGGTTTTTTTCACCCCCCAGCCCCACTTTTAAAACTTGGATATCTATTTTGACACGCTAATTAATATCTAATTATACTCACTCAAGTGTTTTTGTCTTTCCTTAAAGCATTTGCAGGAGGATGATCCAGGTTTTGAACAGCTAGTTTTTAAGATCTATTCACATTATCGTAATATATCAATATTACCTAATAATATGTACTCATTACACTCAATGTTCTTTCTGGTGGTTACCGTGGTTACGTCAGTAAAGATGTTTCGTTTCTCTCCTTTAGTTTATTAATTCACTCTTGCCACGTGTTATGAAGATAGAAGTCAGGCTGGCTGCCCCGCGTGCCATTATTTCCGACACTCTTTTTTTTTTGTCCTTTTTTTATACCGCCACTAGCTGCATATGCCACATGAAACATGCGTAAATAACACTAACGAACGAAATTAAATAACAACTTGTTACACGTGCAACAATCGGACGAAAGTAATGGCAACGCGTGGGACAGCTTGCGAGTGAAGCGCTTACGTATATATATATAAAAACTCTAGCGAATGTTATCTCACACACAAGAATATATATATATGAGACGCACTTTTTCACTATATATATATATATATCACACATATATATATTTCTATATCTCTGATATATAAGGCTCTTTTGTCTTTAGTTGAGATTTAGTTCTACCTATCGTTTGCACATGTTTAGAGCATGCCTTCGTTTGTTTAAAGATTCCTTAACTTCCCACGATCCCAGAAATGCAACCCTCTCGAACTTGTCCCGTCTAAAGAAAAGGAAAGAAATCCGAACCGATCCCCCCTCTCCGTCTCCGACCATCGAAATCCGCCGAACTGTGTCGAGTCTGCGATAATCATCTCTTCCCGACACAAACGAATACGTTCATCTTATACCATCTATATCCTATGAATGGCATGCCGATGCATGAGACAGTTTTGCTTTCTGTTACTTCCTGTTCCCTGTCCCGACCGAGCGGCATCTCCGAAAGTGCCGATCGATCCCGCATGTCGAACGTTTTTCGTCCCTCTATTGCCGAATGACGTCCAACACGATCCCTCTCTCATAACAAACGAATTCTGCACCGAGGGAAAAAAAATTTGTTTGCACGATATTTATATATAGTAGTTGTTGAAAAAAATAACTCCGCGCGGTCGTTAGCCACGATATTTCCCCGGGAAATCATTTAATCGTAACGATAACTTCTCTCGGTGCGGAGAAGGGGCGGTGCGGTACGACCGTGATCGTTAAAAGTTTCACGGCGCGAGTAAGTAGAAACTAGAAACAACGAATCGCGATATTGAAAAACATAATCGCACAGGAGAGCTAAAGTTGAAAAACAATTTGTTTCGGTAAAAAAAAAATCCAAAAGCGAGAAAGAGAAGTAAGGTAAGAAAAAGAGGGTGGTAATCGTACAAACGCTATTTATCTTTAACGGGCTATGAAGATATTCGCGTTTGGACACATGGAGAGCGTCATTTGTCGCGGAGGTATATTATGTCGCCATTGTTGAACGAAGGAGTCGTACCGACGCATCCGTAACGATCTTCCCGTGTGCCTTTCACCGTTCACCACCATGGAACACACCCCCCCTCGGATCCTCTTTCGTTTCTTCACCCTCCCGCCTGCGCTCCCGCTCCTACGAGCCCCCGTTCCCGGCATTATCCCGTTCACGGAGTAACTGATCCGGTGCCCGTTTACCCTCCCGAAGCAGACTCGGCAGAGCGAAGCGAAACGATAAAAAGCACTGCTGAAAGCACCCTGCCGTGTAAGCTCGCACATTGTCAAGCACAAAGATTCACCGTCACGTGTATAGCACATATATATCTTCTACGCATACGTTTACTACTATTACTGACTGTCATCGTTCACTATTTACCGAGAGATATCACATTGCTGCTACATGGTATTATATTATATACTGTCTCACCGTATATACGTATGTGTGCACGGGCACTTTGCAAAAATCACGTAAAAACGCGCGCCGGCACCGTGTTTCACATTTATTACTTCTCGCACCCACCACGCACGCATACACGCACCCCGCGGAGTCTCGCAGTGCCACGCGCGAACGTACGTACACGTACGTGCGTACGTCCACGTCGCGTGGTGCTGGCCGCCGCGCCGTCGTAGACTTGTCCTTCTTGCCCACCCCCTGTGCACCGATTCTCAAGAGCACCCGCTTTTACAAACAATTCGGCTGCGAGATAGCACGTAGCATTCACGTAGGACACGTGCGCGGGCGTGTGCGACTTGGATATGCGTATACGTAGAGGCGTTAACGCTCACATGCTGCGTGAGAGAGCACCGTGCACAGCAGCGGCTATACACGTCCGAATAAATATTATTATAGACGATGCAATATCGTGCCGCCGAGCACCAGCACTGAAAGCACCCTCGAAAAGCACCCCCACTGTCGACTGTCGTGCAACCTGAAGCTCCTTCCTGAGGCGATCTCGAAATGGCGCGGTACAAAAGCCATAATAATAACCGAAATGGTAATGGATTGTTGTTGCGAGCAACGTTGTTCGTTTTGTTGCGGTAAAAGCGCGGTCTAATAATATTAGTGAAATTATATTACTGTATCGGGTTATTAATTTGTGAACACTAGTGAATATTAGCGAAAAAAAAGCAGATAATATGCACAAGCCGATCGTGTTAAAAAATTATCCGGAAGAAAATATGAAAGTTATTTCATATGCAGAAAAAAAATCGGTTCGTGCGGAAGCTGTTTTTATCGAAAATTTACTAAGCATACCTACAGAAATTTATAACCGATACTATGTATAATATCACGAGAAAGATAACAATCGATGATTGACGATTATTGGTTCGCGATACATTTTTTTTCGAGATCGCGACAGGAAGGTGCGCGCGTGAATGCGTGAGTGATTGTGTAAAAGGATATCGGATGGAAGGAGGACGACACGCGTAAGAAAGCGTACGCGAAAAGTGACGAAAAAAAAAATCAGGGAAGTGATCAGTCACAAAGGAAAACGGTATACAATATAAATCGAATTGAGAGTTCGCGCGATATTTTCTCTGCGCCCAAACGTCCCCGACGAAGAAGAGAGTCGGGCAATTTGTGTCGATAAAGAGAAAGAAAAAGAAACGTTCGCGAGGCGTTTTCTTGAAAAGAAACATTTGAATACCAATATTCATCAGACCTATTTCTGATTATATTCTCATTTATATGCTCATCAGTCACAATTTTCGTGAATTCGACGATTAGATCGTTTCCAACGTCGACTTCGCCTCCGCCGGAAACGATCGGTGACCGTTCATCCGCGTCAGCGGAGAACATCCCCTTAAAAAAAAAATAGCACGCACAAGAAATGGAAGTGCAAAGCGCACGCTCCAAAATAAAACACTCAACTTTTGCTCGTGCGTAAAGTATCCGGCGCGGATGAAGTACGGTCTATCCGTAAAAAAAGAAACTCACCGTATGCTGCGCTGACCGCACGGACGAAAACGAGAAATCTGGACATACGTAGACTGCGAGCATCAGGTCCCATTAATTTTCATACGTAATCACTCGACGGCCGTTTTTCTATTACGTATATATCTTCGCTCTCTGCATGCGAGACTCTGATCCGTTTCCAACTCTTTTATGTCTCTGTAAGTGAAAACATAGTACTCTGTTATTCAGATGATACTTCGATATGTACGAAATATTCTATTTTAAATGCCATATATAGCATCTCTTTCTACATACGTATTCTACTTTTTTATTCTCGAGAAACACGCACACGTTTTATTACATGGGTATCTAGAAAAGGTATATAATTACATTGTACATGTAAATGTGATTTATTTCCTTTTATATCTCTGAACTTTTTCATCAACGGTTAAAGCAACGCTCTTTTCGTAGGCGTAATTTAAAGTCTTAAGAGCTTCGGCTGCCCGTTTGATTGTTCCTGATTGTTTCCTTCAATTTTTTACTTAACACGTAAACTATATTACTGTTATGTCCCAATAAAACGCATGATTTATGACAGTTCGTTTCCTTTAGCTCGACCCAGCTAGTTCCGCCAATTTGAATTAGACATTTTAGATGTCATCGACAGTTTCGACCACACTCGATCATCGACAGGTACGCGAGCACGATTCGTTAATCAAATAAACGGCACGGCTACCTCTATCACCGCGTCTCGGCAACGGCTGTCGAAACGTATTTACGCGCGCGTTTTACGTGGAATTTTGTGATTTTTGCGTGGATGAATGCGCGGGTGGATGTTGACATTGAGAGAAAGAGAGAGGAGAGACGAGAAGGGAAAGAAAAAAGAGAGAAGGGAAGGGGAGACAAATAGCGGGGTACTTTTTTATGGTATCCCAAACGGCTGAGTGATCTCACTGTGTCTGTCTCTCCCTTTTGCTCTCTATTTCTTTCTTTTAGTTTCTCCCTCTGTCTCTCTTTTTCTCTAATTTACCCTGCCTCCCCTTTGCTGAAGCGACAAAAGTTTTTGATCGAGCTGCTGTTTTTTGCGGGTGACTTTTTGGAGTTGCAAAAAGAAGAAAAAAAAAAGAAAATAAAACAATTTTTCCTCAGAAGACACTCCACCCCACCGACATGTATCCCGATCTTGTATCGTGAATTTTTGACTACAATACGTAAAATGTCACGAAAGTAATCGCGAGTTTTTCTCACGACTGTCCATTTCTATAGAATACCGTAGTGATAACCGACGAAACCTTTTCTCTCGTTTGATACATCCTAGAAACCGTCCACCTTATTCTTTCTTATGGTTTCTCCTACCTATAGCTTTCTTTTCGTAGGCATTTTATCATAGGTCTTCCCTTTGATGTCTCGTGTCGGGGGAGGAAAAGAAGGGGGAAGATTCGAAATTTCGACGCTCTAAGCTTACCATTCACCCGCGATTTCGGGCAAAGAAACGTGAGACAATTTGGCCCTCGTGTCCCGCCCCCGACACGAGGCAGATGAACACATTAAGCCTTTAGTTATTTCATATTTGGAGTAGTGATTGCGCATGCCAAAAAAAAAGATATTCTCACGTCTCCCGCCTCTCTGCGACCAACTGCAACCGAGGGCCAAAGCGATCATTCATTTTTTTTTTGGGTCTATGTAACGATCGATTGGAATCATGAATCTTGTTGCCACCGACATTCGTTAGCAGTTGCGAAATAAGCGGTGTGATTGTCAATCGAGCGCATGAGGCCGGAACGAAAGGACCGAATCGAGCGAATGCGAACGCGTGCCTGCTTCGAGAAGAAAAGGATAAACGAGATCTCTGTCTATATATATATTTTTTTTGTCGTAAAATCGAGAATATAGTTATTATATAATAGAGAGGGCCAATTTTGATGATAATAATCAGTAGTGTGCTACCCATTGATATGCCTTAAAGATTAATTAAATTACATTACACTGTAATTCTACTCAATGTACGTGCGAAGTTGACACGAATTTTTACGAGTTTTTTTTCCCACTTTTTTGGCGACTTTTGGGGCGCAGCTGAAAAAAGTGAGTATCCCTTAGCTCGTCTCGAGTTGTGCCATGACATTTTTCTATACCGTCTATTTTTGTTTCACTTTTCCTTTTTGTCACCGTCTGGTTTTTTGCATATGTACACTCTCATTTTGTTGTCTGTCGAGAGAGTCAAATCTCGAAGTGTCGTCCTACAGTTGTTTTTTGTCTTTTCTTATTTTTTTTTGTTGCTGCAGCCAGTGAATTATATTATAATATAATCTTGAGGAACATATTACATACATTATAACGCTGCGACTGCGCGCGCTCGCCACCCTTGTTTTTTGCGCTACATAGCGAAGTTGTAAGTGTGATCTTGATCTTACTTGACTGTGTATACATGCGAGAGCTAGAAGCAGAGCGAGCACGCGATCTTCCAATCGCTTCTCATCAAGTTCGCGCTACGACGATTCAGTTTTCTGCGTCGGAATTTTCTGTATGTACTTTCGTTGCGGCGCAAGTTTCATTTTTTGCGAATCCCTCCGCCGTAGAGCTGCTTCTACTGTTATATATATATCGTGCGGAAGTAGGTATTAGGCAGTGCTGGTTTTTTATCTGAATTTTTATTTTTCTCTCACCACGTTTTACGTTTCCCATTTCTCTCTCACCATCGCGCCAATTAGCCGTTTAGCGAATTACGACGAATACTGGACCGTCCATGAGACAATCGAGTTAACTCGTCTCGCGAAACACCGACGTCCTGGCATCGCGACGTCAGAAGGGGGTTAACGCGGGGGTTAACGCGAAATACGCCGTGTGTGGCACAGTCGCGTACTCTCTAACTTCCAACAGTCGTGTGCAGTGGCCGTGGTTGTAAATAAACGTTGTAAATAGGCAACGTGTGTATATTTACCCCGCCACTACCTCGCATCCGTTCGAGGAGCAAGATTCCGCGACTCTGCCGTCGTCGCCGTCGTCGTTGCGGCAACTTTCGTCCCCCGGCGAGCGTACTCGTTGCCCTCACAACCGCCTCCGCGGAAACTCGCGTGCAACTAACTATCTACTTGGTCTCTCAAGTCATGGACTCTCCAATATTGCCGCTGTGTTATCGTGCCCAACGTTACCGCGTACTTTACCGTGTCTACGCGCGCGCGCTTGTATATGCAAAGTCGAATGCGCGCGGGCTAAAGAAAAAAAAAAGAATTGAAAAAAAAAAGAGAGAAAAAAGCATTATTGGTATTCAAATGGAGGATTGTAATCGTATCAAGGGGCGTAGAGCATGGGGTACAACGTGCCTCGTAATATTGTTTGTACGTCGTTTTGTCCGTGTGTGATTGGCGGCATGTAATTACCTTCTCCACTATTTTCTTCGTCTTCTTGTTCTTCTTTTTATCTTATGGTCTCTCTTTCGTTCGCGAACTTTATTTTACTTATGATTTCTCTCTGCAACCGCCGCAGTCGCTGGTACTTTCGTTTCCTTTTTCGATTGTATCTCACTGCTACCTCGTTCTCGCTGTCAACTACTTTTTTTTCCACCCCGTTTACAGCGACGAATTGGACGACGGATGGACGGTCGCGAAATGTAGAGGAAACGTTTTCGCATTGTATAAAGACCGATTTTACTTCTCGCTTTTCTTTCTCTAAATACGTTTTATCGTATGACAAAGGTACCTTGTCGCTACCGACATATTACGCTTATCGCTTCTCACGTTGTTCTTTCGCTTCTGGAATGTAAATAATGACGTAATGATCTTCCGGCAGACAGGACAGACTGTGAATGACTTACATACTCTTTTGATTTCTTTCGTTTCTCACTTTTCGATCGTGTTTCTCTTTAATTTCACACAAAGATATTTTTATTTATTATTTCAGGTTTAGTAAATTCGTTATTTATTATCTCCTGTCCGCGTACGTCTGTGGGTGTACATGGGCGTGTGTCTGTGAGTGTGAGCGTCGGACGAGCGTAAAGTGCACGAATTAATTATGGATTGCGTTACAGTGCCGGGGGATCCTCAGGACGTCAAAGTCACGCCGATCAACTCGACGGCGATACACGTCAAGTGGCAGCCGCCGAAAGCGAAAGATCAGAACGGCGTCATACGGGGATATCATATACACGTGCAAGAAGTGAGGGAGGAGGTCAGTTTGCGGCTGCTGCACGATCAATAGCGTAGCGTTAGAAGTTTTGGGCTCTTACGCGAAACTTCCTGATAAAACCCGTTACCTTCACTATCGTCTCTCTATTCACGTGTAATATTATCGCGAGTTCCTTTATCCTTCCCAATTCTTGTTCAAGTATTAATAGGATATACGTCTTAAGTAACACGATACTAAGATCTTTAAAGCGATTCTATAGAATATTTCATAACGGATAAACAAATTTTGACGATTTATTGGGAAGATTGTGAAGAATATCACGAATATAGTTCTATTTCAAGTATAGTCTCATAAATATTAAAATATCCATCCCACAAAGTGATTTGAAGATTTGAAAAAATTGTCGAAGTATTTTTTATAAATTTTCCTATATTTTTAATGTAACAATCAAATTAAAATTAAAAAAAAATAATATAATTTCGAAACTATATTATCTGACATTATCAGCATCTCAGCATCTGTTAACAATATCTTTCTTTTGAATGCTTAAATGAAATGAAGTTTAAATGAAAACAATGGCAAGTACTTAGACAGGTAAGGGCGAGGACTCACAGTACAAATTATGATGGTTTCTCAGGGGAAAGATTTATTGAACGAACCGATACGTCGAGACGTACACGATGACGGCGTGCTAGAAGTGAACATCACCGGATTGCAACCAGACACGAGATACTCGGTGCAGGTAGCGGCATTGACGCGAAAAGGAGACGGGGACCGTTCGGTACCGATACACGTCAGGACGCCGGGCGGTGTACCAAACAGACCACAGGTCAACGTAAAGTAAGAATCGCCTACTTGAAGCTACGAGAAATATTGTACCTTCATAAACAATTTGAATCGAATTCTATGCACGTTATATTTTCTCAGAGTCCTGAGCAGAGGCCCCGATGTCTTGGAGCTCGAATGGGCCCAGCCTACTCAAATCTACGGTAACCTGTTGGGATACCGTATTCGATACGGTATAAAAAATCAAACGCTCAAGGAGGAATTTATCGAGGGAACGCGTCAGCATACGTACAAAATTACGGATCTCGGTGAGAAAAATTAACATGCACTATTTTTTTTATTAATAGCCTACTGTATTGTATAAAAATTATTATTTCATGTCATATAAAAATAGTATTGATTTTCGTATTGAATATTCTTCAAGATACATAACATATATTTTTCTCTTTACTTAGATTTCTCTTTAGGTTTGATGTGATATTATACTTATTACGATAATGGCTGGATTCGGGGAGCGCGCTATTAGCGCTATTTGCTTGTTCTATCCTTGTTTTACACCTGATGAGCGATAAAGACAGAATGATGCAATAGCGCTAATAGCGCGCTCCTCGAATGCAGCCAATAACTATAATTGCTCAGTTTACTAGATAATTTTGAAGTTACTTGTACCTCCCTCCATTTAATGAGTTATTTGTCAAATAATAAATCTGTAATAAATAATAAATCTGTAGGAGAACAAGGCGTTGATTACGAGTTCAGGGTAGCGGGCAAGAATGACATCGGCTTTGGTCAAGAGACCGTACGGTATTGGTTCAGCCCGGAAGGCGAGCCAACCGGGCCACCAACAAACCTATCGTACTTCTTTCAAACTCCCGATACTGTGTGCGTGACCTGGGACAAACCGCTTCGGCAGCACAGAAATGGCCAGATAATCGCATACGACGTGCAATTCAACAAAAAGAACGATCACTCTACCACTATTGATAGAAACACGACCAAGACGAGAGCGGTATTCACCAATCTAGAGGAGAACACTGAATACGTCTTTCACGTGCGAGCGCAC
Organism: Temnothorax curvispinosus; assembly: GCF_003070985.1. Classification (NCBI taxonomy): domain Eukaryota; kingdom Metazoa; phylum Arthropoda; class Insecta; order Hymenoptera; family Formicidae; genus Temnothorax; species Temnothorax curvispinosus. The sequence continues at coordinate 2,780,513 of NW_020210305.1, forward strand.
ACATCGCAAGGCAGCGGTCCGTACTCCGAGAAAATCACGATAATGACGGAAAAAGATATCGGTCGAGCTCCGATGTCCGTAAGAGCCGTGGCCACATCGGACTCCAGCGTGGAGGTATGGTGGGAGCCGGTGCCGAACAGAGGGAAGATCGTCGGTTACCAGATTTTCTACACAACAACCGCTGTGGAGGATCTCGATGAATGGAAGCAAAAGAGTGTCGGTCTGACGGAATCAGCGGATCTGATCAATCTCGAGAAGTTCACGCAGTACGCTATAACAGTAGCGGCGCGCTACAAGACTGGTCTCGGAAGACTCAGCGAGAAAGTCACAGTGAAGGTGAAACCGGAGGACGTACCATTGAACCTCAGAGCGCCGGATTCATCAACGCACTCGATGGCCCTCTCCTGGACCCCACCCATAAGACTGACTCCTACGAAGTACAAAATCTCGTTTGATGCTGTTAAAGAGTTCGTGGATTCTCAAGGTATAACGCAAACACAGCTCGTGCCCCGCAGACAGATCCTATTGGAACCTCAAATCACAAGTACGACAATAAACGAGCTGCAACCATTTACGACTTATAATGTCAACGTGAGCGCTGTACCGCGCGACGGTCAGTATAGACCACCGGCGAAGATTACAGTTACTACGCAGATGGCCGCGCCCAAGCCGATGGTGAAGCCGGACTTCTACGGTGTGGTCAACGGCGAGGACATTCAAGTTATCCTACCGCAAGCTTCCGAGGAGTATGGTCCAATCTCGCACTATTATCTCATCGTTGTGCCCGAAGACAAGAGCACGGCCAATAAACAGCCGGATGAACTGACTGAGGATATGATCAGCGGGAAAGGTGCTAAGCAGGAAAGAGAAAGTGCGCCCTATATAGCTGCTAAGTTTCCACATAGAGACATTCCGTATACGTTTCATTTAGGCAGCGGAGACATCTACGAGGGATATGAAAACCGAAAGCTCGCCAAAAATAAGCGCTATAGAATATTCGTACGAGCCGTAGTCGATACTCCACGAAAGGTAAGACGAGGAGCTATTCGAGTATTTTTTATATAAGTTATTTGTGAATAAATCTGTAATTATGAATAAAATATCTCTTTCAGCATTTGTACACATCGTCACCGTTTTCTGAATATTTGTCTCTGGACATGAGGGAAGTACCTCCCGGCGACCCACCACGTCGGCCAAATCCTAACACGCCTCCGGATGGAAACCCAGAAGTTTCTGTAAAAACTAGCGGTCAAGAACCAGGCATGGTATGGGTAGTTGGTCCTATAATCGCGGCATTGATGGTCAGCGTTTGCCTTGTACTTTTATTCGTTATTAGAAAGTAAGTTGCATTTCTTAATGAAAGATAGATAAAGTTTTTACGGTTGAATTGTGGATGCATATCTAATTTCTCTTAATTATTTCAGACGAAGACAGCCATGTAAAGCACCGGATCAAGCAGCCGTTACACGACCGCTCATGGCAGCAGATATAAGCTCTAATCACGCACCGTCGGATCCGGTCGAAATGCGGCGACTAAATTTCCAAACCCCTGGCATGATTTCACATCCACCGATTCCTATTAGCGAACTAGGCAATCACATTGAACGCCTGAAAGCGAATGACAATCTCAAGTTCAGTCAAGAATATGAGTCAATAGAACCTGGCCAACAATTCACGTGGGACCATTCCAATATGGAAGTCAACGCGTCGAAGAATCGTTACGCCAATGTAATCGCGTATGATCACTCGCGAGTAATCCTTCAGACAGTTGACGGTATGCCGGGCTCCGATTATATCAACGCCAATTACTGCGACGGTTACAGAAAGCAGAACGCATACGTGGCTACCCAGGGACCGTTGCAGGAAACGTTCGGAGACTTCTGGCGCATGTGTTGGGAATTGCGCACCAGCACGATCGTGATGATGACGAAGTTGGAAGAGAGAACGAGGATAAAGTGCGATCAGTATTGGCCTACCAGAGGATCCGAGACTTACGGACAGATGACTGTGACCATCAGCGATGTTCAAGAACTGGCAACTTACTGCATTCGCACGTTCCAGGTTTGCCGAGCAGGTTATTCCGAGCGACGGGAGATAAAGCAGCTGCAATTTACAGCTTGGCCCGATCATGGCGTGCCAGAACACCCCGCACCGTTCTTACAGTTCTTGCGCAGAGTTAGATCCCTCAATGTGCCCGACAGTGGACCATTGGTGGTGCACTGTAGCGCGGGCGTAGGAAGAACTGGCTGTTTCATCGTGATAGACTCAATGTTAGAAAGAATCAAACACGAGAAAATGATCGACATATATGGCCACGTCACGTGCCTACGTGCTCAGAGGAATTACATGGTACAGACGGAGGATCAGTACATTTTCATTCACGATGCCCTGCTGGAGGCGGTGATTTGCGGCAACACGGAAGTACCGGCTAGAAATCTACATTCTCACATTCAAAAGCTCATGCAGCCGGAAATCGACAATATAACTGGAATGGAACTGGAATTCAAGAAACTTTCCAACATCAAGGCTGACTCGACCAGATTTATATCCGCGAACCTGCCATGTAATAAACACAAGAATCGATTGGTCCATATTCTGCCTTACGAATGCACCAGAGTATTTCTACAGTCACAACGTAATATCGAAGGATCTGATTACATAAACGCGAGCCTGATCGATGGATATCGCTATCGCGGCGCCTATATAGCTACGCAAGGTCCTCTGTGCGACACCACTGACGATTTCTGGCGTATGCTGTGGGAGCATAATTCCACGATCGTCGTTATGCTGACGAAATTGAAAGAGATGGGCCGAGAGAAGTGCCACCAGTACTGGCCGTCCGATCGATCTATCCGTTATCAATGTTTCGTCGTGGACCCGATCGCGGAGTACAACATGCCGCAATACATTCTGCGAGAGTTCAAGGTGACGGATGCGCGCGACGGGGCCAGTCGCACGGTCAGGCAATTCCAGTTCATCGACTGGCCGGAACAGGGTGTGCCGAAATCCGGCGATGGTTTCATCGACTTTATTGGACAGGTGCACAAAACGAAGGAACAATTCGGCCAGGACGGACCGATCACCGTGCACTGCAGTGCCGGTGTGGGAAGGACGGGTGTCTTCATAACGCTTAGCATCGTATTGGAGCGAATGCAGTACGAAGGTGTGGTCGATATATTCCAAACTGTGAGAATATTACGCACGCAACGTCCAGCTATGGTTCAAACCGAGGTTCGTAAACTCCTAATTTCAATGCTTTGTAAAGTATTTATAATGTATATAACTGCGTGATATCTCATTTACTATATTCTTATCACAGGATCAATATCAGTTCTGCTATCGAGCTAGTTTGGAGTATTTAGGCTCCTTCGATCATTACGCCAACTGACAAGCCGACACTCGCGAGCAGAGAGATCTGTCGAGGGATAAGCGAGACCGACAAAGAGATATCGAGAGAGCAAAAGTACGACGTGTCTAGTACAATAAAGTCGTGTGACATACTCGTACCTTCCAAGGACAAATACAGTAGAGCAACGCGATTACTAGTGTCGTGGGCAGTTAATATAGAGATGAAATGTTTAGTCAATGGTGTTGCAGTAAATGCAAATATGCCGGAAATTTTCACTTCTGATATAGCAAATACCCGTGCTGAGAAGCACTCGGTTTAGGCTAATCTCTTTTTAGAAACTAGATTTGAAAGTTCTCTCGTGGTGACGCGAGTCAAAACTGCCGTTTAGAAGTACGTACAATACGCGTGGTTCCACGAGCGATCGTACGGTGTCATACATTCTTTTCTTTTACGCGAACAAAGCGGATTATTAATTCCCAGGCATTCTCTCACGTCGAAGAATCAATCAGCTAAGTACGACGATGTAATCAAAATTACGAGCCGTCATAATCGCGTAGGATTATATTCGCGAATTAGTAAATTGGAACATATCCCATTGTCAAGTCGATCATTCGCAAAAGCATTTTTTAAGGTCTAGATAATCTAATTTTAAGATAGACTGAAAATATTACGACCATATCTCTCCCACTTGAAACATGGTGCATTTTCCGTGCATAGTATCTCTTACAAACTAAGACAATGAAGATCAAAACCTTTCCTGTTTATCGAGGTTTAAGAGTGCTTCCTTCAATAGCGAATTGCATAGAGGAACGAAATGGTCTCGATGTCGACGTCCGTGTCTGTGAGAGAGTACCGAAACGCACATCAAGAAAATAAGAACCTACCATTCACCGTACGTGGCATATTCCACGAGTACTTACTAATGTAGAAAGAAAAATGGATTGAAAAATCAGTCGAGTAACCTTTCTGTAGCCATTACAAAATAAAGAAAGAAAGAGAGAGATGAAAATTTCCGCTCACAAGAAACAAAAAAAAATTGCCATACTGCCAAATTGACAATTATTAATGCTGTACTCACTTATGAACAGTAGAGATCTTCTCATTATAATAATGTTAGATAGATTATAAGAAATTGTTTTTAAGGATAGATTAAGCGACGCCATTAGGGAAATGAGGATGAAAGAAGGACCCGAGTGAAAGAAGGATGAAAGGAAACGGTGCCTATTCAATGAAAGGTGCGCAAGTGAATTTGCGCACGTTTCTATAAAAGAAGAGAAAGAAACTAATTTAAATAGAAGCACTGTATGTTGAATTCGTGTACTGTTCTCCCGAGCCCTCGATACCCTTATGTACAAAGTTCCAACGTAGCTTCTACCTCGAATATTTCTACTTGCCATTCAAATATATTGAAATAGTCATAAATTCAATTACATTTGCATCGGTTCAATGTTTTTTGGCTTACGAGTACCTTATATTAAAATCAAATTTACGCTGAGTATTCATTGTTCATTGTACGCGAAACCATCGACATTTGCAATATATACCTTTTCTTTTTCAAATGCCAGATCAATGCCAATAACATATAATGAAGAACATCGCTACATGATATATTTGTTACGGTGAGAATATTTAATTCGGTAGTTCTATAAGATTTCTAATAATTCTATAGAATCACTGGCTGTACTGGCGAATTAATAATATATTCGAATGTCTTTTCTTACGCATTTATCAACATGACTAGTGATTCTACAGAATCGTAGATAATTTTATAAAAGCGCGAGTTATTCACTTTTACCGTGACATTATCCATTTTGTATATTAATCACGACTTCGGATACATGTATTGCAATTTAAAGTTGCGAACTCTCCAGTTTACGAGGACAATAATTGTGCGCTCGATTACACTTTCGAAATCTACATGATATACTATTGGTAATACTATTTGGTATAAGCAAATATATCTTAGAGTCAACATTTTAGAAAATACCAATTAAAAAAGGGTACAATAAGGAACGTAACGTCATCTAAATAAAGTAATTTATCAATTAAGAATCTTTTCTGGTTTTTGGCATTCTTTTGGCTGTAACGATTCTATACCTATGAAATATTTCTAATATTTTGAAACTACATGTGAAATGCCACACAATAATGCAATTATATGATTTTATACAATTTTGCTCGAATATACTCCTTTTTCCATTAGTTATTGTGGTTCGAGGGTTAGGAACTGTGACTAAATGTACATAACTGCACCGTTTGTCATTAGTAACATTATATAAATATATATATAAAATGATAAGTAATATATACATAGATATACATATACATATATAAATATCATAAGAGATGCGAGTGTGCATAAGGACATGAAGATGTTTAAGAAGATATAGGTATTTTCCAGACTACCGTGTTAAGTTTTAACAAAAAAATGTGTAATCTACTCAGTACGTTGTATCTACCTGTATTCTCTCTATATCTTTTATTCACCATTTTTACACTTTTTTAAACACTTTTTTAAGTAGAGTATTTTTTAAATTATACTTATCGCATTTAACAAATGTACTTTTATACAACGGCTTTCGAACAGAGCATTCCTTTATGGATTGGATTCTGAAAAAAAATTACTTATTCGCTTTAGTGTTATATTTTTTTTTCTTTTGTTAACAAACTGAGGGCCACATTTCATATAGCAATTAATACCATGTACTTTGTGCTTGAAAAAGTACTTAATTTATTTTATATTAAAATGTACGTAATTATATAAGTAATTACATCCAATTTTTCACTGCCTGTTAAACCATTACAACCATAGCATTTTTCACTAATTTATAGTATAACGGTAATAGTATTACTTAATGCATAATAATACTAGTTATAATTACGATTTGCCTTATGTCTCAAAGTTCATTACATAACAGTAACATTTTAAATGAACGATGTATTTTAAGTTATCACGTTAAATATTTCTGGGGCAATGGCAGTAGATCCTTTATTACAACTTAATATTTGGCCTTCAGAATGTAACCATAAGCAGGTATTTACTTTGACATGCAGCATCTTATTTTGAAAGAAATATGTATTTATACAATAGTTTTTGAATAATTGCTTTTCTTTTAATTTCAGTTTATTACAAACATTGCTTTAGCAAAAATTTTTATATAATATGCTCCTACTAAACGTTTTCAAGCAAATTAAGTCGTGATTATTTTCAAACGGCAGGAAAGGTTTCACCAATATTTTTATTTCTTTTTTTCGTATGCATAATTTTGAAGACTGTAATCGGTATTTAAAGACTCACACTCCTCAAGACTCCTTAAGACATTGTTAATGAAATGTTATACATGGTGTATGACTGGATAACGTTTAACAGCTCTTGCAACATATGACGCTGAAAACGCTAAACACAAAACTCAAAACAATATGTTTTAGGACATTAGGATATAAGAATGGATGATATATGAACAATTATAAGTTGTACATTGGAAAGTTTCATCTGTAAATAACACTAACTTATTTCCATTGAAATATTTTTATCTCGTTATTGTATAATTAATCATTCCAAGTTCACGAAGCAAAATTATTTTAATTGCTAATTTTGATGAAGTAGTTCTCGCTGTTGGATCATTTCTCAAGAATCAGTAGCTTTTAAACTTTAAGAGTCAAACGCCGTGTACACACTGTGGTTTTTATTATAATGTTCTTAAAAAGAGAAAAAGACTTTTGCTAAAAATAACTTTCAAATCATTATTATAAGTATTCATCTGTAACAAATCATTGAGCGTTTCATCCCACTAACGAGTCTTCTTAGAATACTGTAAAGCGTATTAAGTTTTAATAGCGTTAAACTTGGCAGAACTTTCGTGAGGATCTTATAAATTTCGAAATTTCAATGTAATTATTCTCAACACATGTACTTTGCCAACTTTCTTAATGGCTTCACGTTTAAAGTCCCAAGCTAAAATATGTTACCAAAAAAAAACGAAATTGAATTATTGTATAAATATACTACTAGTTATAAATTGATATCGTTAAACTGTACTCACTAAAATTTACTGCTACAAGGAAGTCCACAAAATATTCGTACATTTATATTATAACATAATAATTGTAATGTTACACTAAGTTTTTTGTATCATTCCGAAACTTTCGTGTATGTTGTATTTTAGTACCGTAACCCTTGTTAGTCTTTATAATTTTTTAATGATCTAAAATGTATAGCAAACGATATGTGGTTTGTTGTATTCTTCTTCTTGAAAACGTATACAACTCGCGCGTGTCTTCGGAGCAGTTTTGATAATATAATAAAATACAATCGGCTACTATAGGCTCCGTGCAATATAGCGAGTTTGTTATTGTGTATAAGATCGCCTCTCAAATTCATCTGTAGATGAATCAGTAAAGTGACGCGGATCCGAAGAAGAATATGAATTTAAATGCAAAGAATAAGTCAAATACTAAATATCGTTGAAAGAATGGGAAATTATTTTGTGATACTTTCTTGCCAGAAAGAATACAACAGGCTGAGGTAAAAACATGATAAATGCAATGTTACTGATTAACAACTATACAAAATAAATATTGTGTAATAGGAAGAGTCTGTTGACAAGGAAAAATAACGTGTACATTATGTATTGCCTTGCGGCATTAATAAACTAGTACTAACATAAAAGATGCTTCCTTCTTTTTCAAATATAAGTGTTTATTTTAACCCTTCCACTTTTGGTGACGTCAAGGAAAACGACGGACTGGATAATGGATAAACAGGCATCTCGTCAAATAACAATAATGTAGAACGTGAAGATTGACAACGGTTTATTTTATATAATACTTAAGAGATACTGTCTAACGTTGTATGTACAAACATTTGCAAATATTAAATTATCATGTGAATATAAATTTTCAATGATACACGCACACATACATTAATGTTTCAAAATTTATAAATCTATATTACATTAGTTGGTTGAGTGGAATTATTCGTTGGTGGACTCCTACTCATTATGGAAGTAACCTAGGGAGAGAGAGAGCAAAATGAATTAAGCAAGAATGATACCTAAGTACAAAAAGAAAACAATTATTTTGTGTCGTAAAAATATATACATTTTGCAACACTTGTTTCCTGATGAAATCACTTGTGGCCGCTGAAATGTTTTGATCATTTCCCATTTTACATTTAATATAGCCATACAGATTCGCACCATTTAAAACTATGGCAATGCAAACGAGGAGAAGCCACTTGAATTTAAAACCAAATAATGCCGCAATGAATAGCATTGACCAAAAAAGTGGGCATAAGATCAGGGCCAACCAAAAGATTCGCGCCTCAGTCGCATTAATACGGTTCTGTTGTACACCCTGAAACACAGGGCACATAGCAGACAATTGGATTTACACATGTGAAAATCATATTTAAGTAAGCTACGTCAACTATGTATGTATATTTTACTCTCTACACATTTTATGAATAACAAAACAGCAGCTGGGACGTAAATTTGTCAGGTAACTATCTACTTATTGAATAATGCGTATAAATAGTTTTAGAAAGTGCCAAGGGCATAAAAATATAACAGCTGGTAAACCTTGAACTACTCGATCCAGTTAAATCAGCGTTTACTGGAACGTGACAAATGAAAAAATATACTCGATAATTGAAAGCTACATTTCAATATAAATCTACGTAAGTGGAACTTATGTGATATAAAATGTGATAACATGACATAGGCTTCGTATCTCTTGAAATACAGAATTAAATGATTTTCTCGTCACAACGCCGAAAGAGGTAGAAAAGAGGCACTTTCTTGTTAATCCGAGACTTGTATACGAAATGACACGAATCAAAATATACATAAATGTGTATACAATAAGCGAACCTTTCGAGACTCAAAGATCCAATGACTTTTGCCATCGTCATCCACATAATTCCACCATCTAAGGCCGACCATTAATCTTCCCGTAATATTTTTAACGGTCCAAAAATCCATCGATAAAAGTAGTACCACTGTTACAAAGCTCGCTATAAAACTATTTGAAAACAAACCGCAAAACAAATAAACTATTATAGCCGCTATCCTGAAGGCCAAGTGAAACAGCGTAACGTACGGGTGTCTAGAATTATAAGAGGACAACATTTTATCTTACAGAAGTATGGCGCACTTCCATTTAGAGATATATCTTCGTTAATAGTACTTAAGCCTGTTGGCATTCTGGGCGGCCTCCTCTTCCTCCCCGAAAGCAATCGTATCGTCATCCATCAGTAAAGGTACCTATAAACGAGATCGCGAGACATTCGGTAAAAGGAGTATCGAGCATGCATGTTTATTTTCATTTATCATGCGTCAATTATATTCGTGGATTGCATTATTGTGACGTTACGTGAACGAATAAACTCGAAGGTGTAATCTGCGTTTCTCGAGAAGCCAAAAAAAGAGAGAGAAAGAGCGAAAAAAAAGGACGAGACACGAAGTTTAACCCCGAGAAACACCCGCATTCGCTTCCGCAAAGGGCGTGATTATACCGATGTACAAACCCTTCCTAGGTGTACGCTAGGATACGTACGGAAATGCGCAAGCGAATGTCAGAGTGACGACCTTCCTATCTCGCCGACTAGAATTATTACTCTCGGTCCTCTGTCCGGTAACGAAACGACACTTATATTTCGCTCTACAATCGGTTACCTCGTGGGTTAGGCACTACGACTAAAAAAAAGCCATGTGGCGTCAGTATGCGGTCGATCGCGCGGAGGTTCGCGGCGTTTGGCACCTACCGTTGCGGACGCCATGTTTGCACGTTGACGTTGGCTTTGGCTCCGACGGTGCGTCGTCTGCTGGGCTGGGTGGAATATGGAAATGGAAGGTGGTGGTGGTTGGCCTCGCCAGCCTCGCGGTCGACGGCGGCAAGAGTCGCGCTGTTCCCTCAAAACGCGTCGCGACCACGCTCTCGCGTTCCGTTTCACCGTCGGGGCATTGTCGATCAAGGCGAGCGCCTTGACATCGTTAATAACCGGCGCGGACGGGGAACCTTGAGACGCGGCGCCGGCGCCGCCGACACGGACGAAAGTCGCGCGACCAGCCGAACTCGCTCGCGCGAAGAGAGTGAAGAGACTTTGGACTTGGACGCGGCCGGCGGCGGCGATTGGTCGAGCGCGGGAGAGACAAGCGCGCTCATTGGCCGCTCCGATCTGTCGCGCGTGTTCGGAGCGCGCGTCATTCGCGGCCGCTGAATTGAAGGATTTTCAAATCCAATTCGAGTTAATTTATTCCTGATTGAAACTCAACTTGAATTCGGACAATTCGGTATTGGCTTCGAATTAAATATTCCAATTAATTAAATCCAACTCATAAATTAATTACTTTCTAAATTGTTACTGAATTATTTGTCTATTAATCGCGCAATCATTTTTATCTTTTAATTCCATCGAGACGCGAGACGTGCCTTTTGATCAGACAGCCGAATTTCAGATCAACAATGCAGAAACGACGCATTCGGTTCGAGACCGGCTAAAACCGGCGAGACATGCGTGTGTGCGTGCCACGTAATGTCCACGTAACACCGCGGCCTACGCGCCTGCGATATTCGGAAGTCGCGATTGACGTACCTACCGCGGTGGTGGCGGGACGACGGACGGCGGATGGCGGCGGCGGCAACACGCGTACGGCCGTGACGTTGGTGCTGGTGCTGGTGGTAGTAGGAACGGGTGGCGGCGAGGACTGAGGAGGCTGGAGGACGTGCCGACGCGGTAGTGGTTCGACGCTCGTGCGTCGGTGGTTGCGCGCGCGGTGGTTGAGATAAGCAGCGCGGGGGACTGAGTGCACGGCAAGACCGGAGTACCGCAACCGGAGATCTCGCGCCGCGCCGTTCGGCTGCCGCGTACGCGCTCTCTCGCTCGCTCGCTCCGCCGCGTCTCACATATACCGCATCCGTCGGGTCGGCAGTTCGTCGCGGGACACGGTCGACCGATCGTTAACAGTCTCTCTCGCCCGATGTGACCGGAGGGTACTCGCGATGCTCAAGGATCACTCACCGATTACCCAGGCGCTCCTCGGGACCCTGTTCACGTGGGCTCTCACCGCGGCCGGCGCCGCGCTCGTCATCGTCATTCGGGGGAAACAAGTGAGTACCGAGCGGTGGATTCTTCTCTCCCGGATCCCGGTTGTGCCCCGTTGACGATGACGCTCCCCCACGTCCGAAACGCCGTTCGCGTCGAATCCGAGCCCGAATCGTCGCCGTCGGGGAGAACTTAACCTTACCGGCGCATCCGCCCGTGCGCGAAACTCGCATCTTCGAAGCGAACACTCGAAGCCCAGTTTTTCAACTGCGGTAACTGCACGCCGTGCACTCCTACGTGACAAATGCGCGTCTTTCAGCTGCACTTTCTACACCTTTGTTTCATTCTCTTCTGAACAACACTTGTTTCGAGGATAAAAAATATAAATATGAAAAGTAATAAATTGTATTTGCTCTCTATTTTTGCGTCGAAAACCTTGATTTTAATCTCTTTGCTCCAAAAATACGAAAAAGTTGAAAATGCAAGCCTATTGGAAAACCAAGGCTAATTTAGTGTTGGTTAATCAAATTGAGCTAATTAGCTCAATTTTCGTTATGTACAAATATGGAAAGAAACTGTTTGCAACTTCGTATAATAAACACGCGCTCGTATTGACATTTCTTCCTATTTGTGTAAATTCCTTGTAAAAATAAAATTAAAATCCTTTAATCAATGACATTTTAAAATGTCAACGATATCGCAATTCGATATTTTCCAACGCGCGCAAAATATCCAACCTCAATCGTCGACAGATCGCCGACCATCCTCGAGGGATGAGGTTTCTCTTGCAGGACGGACGCAAAAACGCCGGTCATTTGCGTAAGCAAGACTATTCCGGCACGATCCTTCGTTGCATTTAAATTTAGATTCGCTGCTTCGATTAAATCGCAGCTGCCGCCGCCGCCGCCACTGACGGCGCGCGGCGATTGGCGGGCCCGCGTAATCCGCCGCTTCCTTCGTGCGATTTAATTCGCGCGCGCGTACGAGACACACGAGTTGAATGTATCGTTGGTGAGAGTCGTATATACGTGGCGCACGCTTTCACGTTCCCATCCAGACGCGGATTGCGCGCGGCCGTCTACGATCCATAGGGCCGGTATCACAGTCTCCGATTAACGTGATCCTCCGATTAAACTCACTCTGCATCTCTTTCTAACTGTCCCCCTAGAAAGAGACGAAGAGTGAGTTTAATCGGAGGATCACGTTAATCGGAGACTGTGATACCGGCCCATATGGACGGAAAAGTCGCGCGAACGACGATACGGAGAAAAAAACGAGAAGCCGTATCGCTACGTTCCGGATGTTAAATTTTGCGCGTAACCGGTCTGGGCGGGCCCACGCAACACGCGCGGCAAACTTCGGTAAAAGTAATAACAAATTCTTGTTTCATCAGGCTAACGGCCGTTCCATTACTGTGTTGCGACTGGAATCGTAGATTTTTTAAATTATTAACACTAAAATAACCAACCTCGTCAAAATGACGGATACAAATTTCTTGTTTGAAATTACAGAAATTATTAAGATGCTTTTGTTGGAATTTACGTTGATTTTTGTCGAAATAAAAAAATTATTACATGTGCCAATTTATTTTCAATCAACTACTCTAATTTCCAAGTTCTGTATGTAGGATGTTTACTTATACTAAAATAACTCTGTTTTAATATTAATATCCTCGATATTTCTTGGAGATAATTTTCTAACAAATAATGTGTGTGCCTTGCAGTATCGTATTTTTAATATAATATTACATATTTTATTGTGCTATCCGTGTTTCAAGTTTAACGATAGAAAGTAATTTCTTAACTTCTTCACGAAATTGTCGGATAGAACTTAATTTTATCTCGTCTTTCTCTAACTCTTACCCAATTCTTATCCTCTTCTCTAGAAATTCTATGTTTTTTCCTTCCAAATCTAATCAATATTTACTTTTGATATTGAGACACGTCATATTACTTGATCATGATTGTTTTAAAACTGTCCATACCTAGTCCAGGACTCCTATGGACGTCAACTTAAAATACCCAATATGCAGAAATTTATTGTCAAGGTTATCGTCAAAACTTCAACTAAACTTCAGTCTGCCTAACTTCAATCGAAACGAATCTATTTTCGATTAAGATATTGCTAGAAGAGCTTAATTACAAAAGGTTGAACGTAAAAACTGTTGTCTCACGGTTCAAGTTAAGAAAAATTAAAATCAATAAAGTTTAAAAAAATTGAATTCTAATGTCATGACGTATCTTCGCGCCATTGCGCGAAAAATAATGGTTGCGTCGCTAGATTCTATTTACTTTTTAAATCGGTGCATTTTATGCTATCTTTTCCTTGATCTTTTCCTTGTTCTGTAATCTGGATACGATAGTGAGAATAGTGAGATAGCAAAATATATTTTTCCCTCGCGGTATCAATGGCTGATATTGATTATAATTTCCACGGAAATGGTAACTAGCATCCACAATATTTGCCTCATAATATATAATAATAAATCACCCGACATTATTTACGGTATAATAAATCCTGCTTCTAATTTAACGTTGAAAAACAAAGTACGATAAGATTGCAAATTTCCATTGTCAAGCAAGTACAAGTCGCGGAACTGTTAACGCTAGCAACCACAACCCCATCAAAGTAATGAGTTTCAAATTTCTTGTTTGAAATTACAAAAATTATTAAGTTACGTTCGCTGGAATTTATGTGGACTTTTGTCGAGATAAAAAGTGATTATATATTATAGATATGCCAATTTATTTTCCGTAAATTACTCTAAAATTTCGAAGTTCTGTACATAAAATATCTATAGACATATATCAAAACAACGCTGGTTATTTTAATGTTAAAGTAGGAAAATAACTGAAAGAAAGAAATCTTACATTACACACATTGATTGTCAGGGTTTGATTTTCTGACCTACTACAAACTGAATTAAGGCCAATACGAGTCTGTGAACACAGATGTTCATGCGATATCGCAATTATTAAACAACTGCGTTTGCAGGCTCGCATATGCCTTAATTTAATTTGTTACAGTTTTCATATAAATGAGCGAATTATTTATTTTATTCGTTTACATTATTTTAATTTTTCTCTATATAAAACAACTGTTATGAGCATGACACATGATGCAATAAATTAACGTTTTTGTACTTGGTTCTACATGAACTTCTTCACGAACTATGATGAATGACATGATGTGTGTGTTGTTTACAGTACGTATCTAATCTATATTATAAAAAATTGTGCTAATGTATTCACACATAGATTCCAATTCGCACGTGTTGAGTTTCAATCGTAGATATGCAAGTAGCCAAACATATCCATGTATCAGGTAGTAATATGTCAGAGTAATATGTCACGTAACTCGATAGATATTGCGTTAATCACAAATCCATTATCTCCTATATATATCTGTCCTATATATATATAATTAAAAGTTTTTAATTAAAGAAGATTATTATTTTTCTTTCATTTAATACATATATAAGAAATCAGTCCGCATTTTTCTGCACTGCACATTTCATGAGCCAAGTTAAATATCGAAAAGAGATTATTTTGAATATTTTTTTCGTCAATGTTGGGCAAGATCTTTTGGTGCTACATTTATTTTGTGGATTATTTAATTAGTATCGTAAATTTCGGATCGATCCGAGAGAGATTAGACCTCGACACTGTCGATCGCATATCCATCGTACTGATATACGAGATAAGAGTTACTCACGAAATATTGACATACGCGTTTTTTTATACTGCTTGCAAGTTTAATGTGTGCGCAATTCGCATCCCAAGTAAACACCTGCCGCACCCCTGATGTCTCGACGGAAGCTAAATCAGAGTTGCAGGTCTCTTTAAGTTTGACAAGGTCAAGAAAACAAACATGCACGCGATTCCAAGAGAAATCTAGATTATGGTTGTAATTGTCAGTCAATGTGTTATTTTTATTTCAAGGCCCGTGATACCAATCCCTGATATATATTTAAAAAACTAGCATAAATTTTTAAATACTATAGATAACGAAAAGAAGGAAATAAAAAGATTAGAAAATGACATGTCACTGATTAAGGTTCGAGAGGGGGAGGGTCTAAACGCAATTCTCTAAAATCTTAATTCTAGAGCAGATGTATATATATTCTAAAAATTATCAAGAACGATAAAAATTGTAGAAAAACACTGTTAAATTTGTAGCGTCAAATTATAGTTAATTTGAATCATTTCTAACTATTCCTATAAGTCGCTACTGATTCTACTAAAAGAAAAATATGTCATTAATTTAACTAAACTAAATGGAGTTAAAATAATACTATACTTTTGTGTTAAAATAATTTTCGACACACATGGCGGTTAAAAATAACAAAATGTTATTCAACTCGAGGTATTGATTTAAATTTCATCCTTTAATATTTAACAATGATAGTGAAACAATGTCAAATGTCCCGTCTCAGATTTAGATATCTGATAGCTCGGAAGGATTGCACGGATTAAAAGTAAATGGAGATTCATTCCCTTTCCTCAGTCCCTTCACCCAAATTTTCGAGTAAGGGAGCCGCTCATATGTCTATAATGGTTCGTTTCCGTTTCAGCGTAAGCTCCTCGATGTCAGCCTGGGGTTCGCCGCCGGCGTGATGGTGGCCGCGAGTTACTGGTCGTTGCTGGCACCGGCGATCGAAATGGCAACCGAGAGCAAGATTTACGGAGCGGAGGGCGAGTACGCGTTCGTGCCGGTCGCAGTTGGGTTTCTCGTCGGCGCGGCGTTCGTATACGGGACGGACGTGTTGATATCCACCCTCGGCATTCAGTCCCCCAATGTGCTTTTAGCTATGCAATCAGTCGGTACGAAACAAAGACGCAAGATCATTGCGAAACTAAAGAGTGACGAGGACTTAGACTATGATGATTATGATCCGTTGTTTAACGACGTACAGATATCCGGCGAGAAAATGTACGCTCGCGTCGAATCGACCGCTATCGATGGTATCTCATTTTCTTCTCCCGTAAAATCGCAGATTTTTGTTTCTCTCTCTCTCTGTCTTTATAGGCTTGGAAAATGGGATCAGTTCGTGATGATATACATACATATATATACTGTACATATATATACTCTGTGTATATGAACGTATATGTATATGAACGTCCACTCGCCCCTCTTTGCTTTATCGCAGATGTACCTGGTTCCTATTCGGGAATAAGCATTCTCTCAAATTGTTATTTTTATGAAAATTGTCATATATTATCGGTCTGTCTTATACAATCAATATATAAGTTACAATCTTTGCATGTAGCATGATCAAAAATGCTTACATAAAGAATAATAGTATGATAAAACTGCTTGATAAAGATCATGGTATAGACAAATTAAGTTTACAATTTTAATTTGACATCTTTTTCTCTCTTTCTCTCTCTTCTTCTTTTTTTAATAGATTCAAGGATGCATAATATGTATTATATGGAGGAATAAAAACCACAGTGGTATAAGTCAAATTTTTTTAAATATTTTCTCGCGTGCATAGATGCAATTTATATATTATACAGATTGCATCTATAAGTACACACAAGAAAATATTTTTAAAAATTTGACTTACACCACTGTGGTTTTTACCCCTCCATATAATACATCCCAGGTAGCACATACACGTTTCAGAAATGTTTTATAAGCGTTTTTCCGAAACGTTTCTCATGAGTAAAAATGTCCATTCGAAAAATGTTCGCTGGAACGTTTCTTTTCTGATAAAATAACGTTTAAAGAACTATTATAGAAACACTTTGTTTTAATGATAAAGACATTTTAGATAAAGACATTCAAAATTCCTACTTTTCACGTCTTTTGAACGTGTTTATGACGTCTTTGAAACACGCATGAGAATGTTCTAGAAGCTTTATGCATATACCATCTATGACGTCTATTCTTTTTCGAAGAAATTCCTGGTGCACATTTGTGCAATAAGTTAAAGTGAAACAAAATATATTTGTCTCATTCTAACTTAATTGCATT